>NW_028163373.1:22500-28383 GCF_964263955.1 Coregonus lavaretus
ATGGTGTCCTCTCATCCAGGAAACGTTTTAGGTTGAGGAAGAGGATCACAACCATGCGTAAGGGTAGTTTTTTCTGGCACTGGGGCTTTTTGAGCTTTGCTATTGGTCTCTTTCTTTGCTGGGTTTTCTCCCACTTCTTATGGAGACTCTTCGGGTAGGCTCACTTAATATAAATGGCGGCAGAGATGCGAGAAAGAGGAGTGTGTTGGGTGAATATGTAAAACTAAATAAAGTACAGGTGTTGTATCTGCAGGAGACACATAGTGATGTGGTGAATGAAGTTGATTGGGGCTCTGGTGGAAAGGGGCAAGTGTGCTGAGTCATGGAACAAATGTTAGTGCAAGCGTGGCAGTCCTTTTTGCACCGGGTCTGGCTGTAAAAATGTGCTCCTCAAAGGAGGTGGGTAGGGGTAGACTGCTTGTAGTAAAAGCAGAAATTAACAACAGGGGTTTTGTCCTTATAAATGTATGTATGTGCCTAACACAGGGGGAGAAAGGGGGCTTCTGTTTGGGTGTCTTAGACAGGAACTCTCACAGGTAGCGCCTGAGGAGACGCTGGTGATCGGTGGGGACTGGAGCTGTACAATAGATTTTACGAAAGACAGAAATGGGGAGGAGCCTCATTCAGGCTCAGTGGGGGTGTTAAGGGACATCATTAATCAGTCGCACACTCTATGTATAAACTCCCAGTAATTTATTGGGTTAAAAAACACCGACGTTTCGGCATCACTGTGCCTTCTTCAGAACTAGACATCCCAACACAAGACAGTATACGTGGGTGAAGGTCTTTGGGGCTAGGGTGAGTGCAGTCCACATATATGTTTTACATGTCTAGGAATCAGAGCAATGGGCTGTTGGGCGCTACCATTCTCCTGGTGGATTTTTCGGATCACCACATAACTATGGCTCGGCTGTATATTTCACCAGGGCCTCGGCAGGCATCCTATTGGAAGTTTAATGTAAAACTCTTACAAGATGCCACTTCTTGCTCAGGTTTCCAGACTTTTTGGGAAAGGTGGGGGCAGTGAAGAGAGGCGTATGAGTCTCTTAGTCAATGGTGGATTGTCACGCCTGCTCCCATTATTACGCACACCTGTCACCATTGTTACGTGCATCAGCGCTCATTGGACTGGACCTGGACTCCTTACCTTTGTTAATGACCTCCCCTTTATCTGTCTGTTCCTCTGTTTGATCCCTGTGTCAGCATTGATGTTGTTTCATTTCCCCTATCCAGGCGCTGTCCGTGATTTGCTCCTGTACTTGCTTCCTGTCTCCCAGCGTCTGTCGTCACAGGGATGTGGGAAAAGTCTAAATTCGGCTTTTCTATCAATAGTATACAGCTCTCTCATCCTCAGAGGCCAGGAGAGTATTGGGGGAACTTGAGCGTAGTATCAGTAAATTGGAGTTTAAAGCAAAGGGAGCACTTGTAAGAGCGAGGTTCTCCATGCTCAAGGATATGGATGCTCCCAGCTCCTTCTTCTTTGGTTTGGAAAGACAGAGTGGGGAAGCCAAGGGTATGCATTGTCTATGGCCGTCGGATGGGCGGGTGACCTCTGTGGTGGGGGAGATGCGGGAGTAGACTGTGGAGTTTTATACTGGGTTGTATAAGCCAGAACTGTGTGATCCTATGTGTGGCTCAGGTTTTGTTTGCCGAACTCCCTAAGCTCTTTCTGGCACATAGAGGGATGAAATGGACATTCCCCTGTTGTCCCATGAACTGTCAGAGGCCGTAACCCAGATGTCCCCCGGCCGTGTCACCAGGGGTCGATGGACTCCCAGTGGAGTTTCATAAAAAATTCTGGGGAATAATTGGACTGGACTTCTTTTGCGTGTTGCGTGAGTGCGTCGGGGTAGGAGAGTTGCCGATGAGCTGCCGTCGGGCGGCTCTGACTCTCCTGCCCAAAAAAGGGGACTTGTGCTGACTACAAGATATTTGCCAAGGTACTCGCTAACAGACTGAAGTCCCATCTGGACTCTATAGTACACAAGGACCAGACATATTGTATCCCAGGACGCTCAATCACGGAAAACTTGTTCTTAATCAGGGACATGTTGGACTTGTCGAGAGGTTCTAATGTGAACTCTGGACTGGTCTCTTTATACCAAGAGAAAGCTTTTGATAGAGTGGACATGAGTATCTGTTTAATGTGATGTCTGTGTTCGGGTTTGGGGAAAGGTTTTTGGCATGTGTGAAGATGTATGCGTCATGTATGGTCAAGGTGGGAGGGGGGCTCAGTAGGCCAGTCTGGGTGAGGCGGGGCATTAGACAAGGATGCCCTCTATCAGGGCAGTTATATACACTAGCCATTGCGCCTTTTTTGGGCCTGCTACGCAGGAAACTGCAGGGAGTCTGCTGGACAGGCACGGGTGTGTTGACAGGCATAGCAGTGTCAGCCTATGCAGATTATGTTTCTGTGATGGTCAGGGATGGGCAGATATGCAGGCACTAGAGACTGGTCTGAAGGTGTACGAGGGAGCTTCATAAGCTAAGGTGAACTGGGGCAAGAGCAAAGCTCTGTTATGTGGGGCATGGAGGAGGGGTTTGCAGTTGGGTTGTGAAGGGCTTAACATTTTGGGGTGTACCTGGGCTTGGAGAGGTGGGTCAGGAAGAACTGGAGGGGCTGTCACAGGCAGTGGTGTCAGTACTGCCCAGGTGGAGGTGGCTCCTGTCCCAAGTGTCATATAGAGGGAGGGTGCTGATAGTCAACAACCTGGTGGCATCTTCCCTGTGGCATAAAACTGGCCGTCCTCAACCCCCCCGCCGTTCTGCTCGCAGACCTGCAACACAAGCTGGTGGATTTTTTCTGGTCGGGGCCATCACTGGCTGAGGGCGGCAGTGTTGTATATGTCTGTACATGAAGGAGGACAGGGCCTGGTGGAACTGGAGAGCAGGGTGGCTGCATCCCGACCTAAGGCGGTGCAGAGACTGCTGTTCCATACTGATGTCGGTGGAGGGAACCAGCATGCGCGCTGCTGAGGAGAGCTGGCGGATTAGGGTTGGACCGGCAGCTATTCCTCATGAGGCTGGAGGGGCTGAGTACAGCAAGTCTCTCTGATTTTTACTCAGCGGTGCTGAGGGCCTGGCAGCTGCTAAGGCCAGAAGAGAAGGGGGTGTGGAGCCTGGGCTGTGGGTGTGGGAGGAGCCTATCTTCCACAACCCAGCCATCCTTTTGAGATCGGTTCAGTCGGCCACTCTGCAGAGGCGACTGATGGCAGCGGGATTACTAAGGCTGGGTGACCTGCGACTGCTGGGAGAGGAGGGGTGGAAAACCCAGAAGTCCTAGCACAACAAACAGGACTAACATCTCTTAGGCTGCTGGAGAGATTACTGGGGGAAGTCCAGGAGGCACTGTCTGAGCCGGTAAGGGGGGTGTTTGAGCGGGCCAAAGGGGGAGGAGCCTCCAATGTTTCCGCCACTTGCAGGTGACGGCAGAGACTGGGGACTGGCAAGGGGGTCTGGAGGACTTGTTTGATTTTAACACTCCGAGCCTGGGGGAGTTTGAGGGGGTGGGAGGTAAAGCCCTCTACAACCCCTGCAATAAGGTAAGGAACATTAGGAGCCTAACAGGAGTGAAGGCACATCAGTGGCTTGTGGGGTGGAGAGTATGGTGGGTTTTAGATGGAGGGGGCTCTACAAACTCCCAAAGAGGTCAGGGGACCTCCGGTGGAGGGTTCTACGTGGAGCCCTGGCCAAATAAAATAAAATCGAATTTTATTTGCCACATGCGCCGAATACAACAGGTGTAGACCTTACAGTGAAATGGTTACTTACGAGCCCTTAACCAACAATGCAAATAGTCTGGGTAGCCATGATTAGCTGTTCAGCAGTCTTATGGCTAGACTTGGTGCTCCGGTACCGCTTGCCGTGTACTGGGCCGTACGCACTATCCTCTGTAGTGCCTTGCGGTCGGAGGCCGTGCAGTTGCTATACCAGGCGGTGATGCAACCAGTCAGGATGCTCTTGATGGTGCAGCTGTATAACTTTTTGAGGATCTAAGGACCCATGCCAAATATTTTCAGGCCCTTCACGACTGCCTTGGTGTCAACCCGTGCCAACCACAAACAGCTGGTTGACACGGGTTGACCTGGGAGTCGGACAGGGGTGTCCTTTCTGTGTCGTGAGTGAAACTGTGATTCATGTGTTTTCTGTGTGCGCCAGGTTAATGCCTTTAATGTCACTGTTGGAATGTCTGTGTGAGAGGTTGGGGGTGGAGTTTACTGTCGGGATGTTTATAACAGGGTACAGGCATTCAAATAAGGAAAAGGAAAAATGTGTGTTGTTGAATTTTCTGTTTGCTCAGGCAAAGTTGGCTATTTGGATAACAAGGAGGAACAGGGTCAAAGGTGGGGGGACAACATACCCTTTACTATTATTTAATGGGATGGTCTCTGTGCGCCTTAGGGAGGAATTTGAGTGCTATAAAATGATAAAAAGTCAGACAGACAGCGCTCTGCCCCTTTTGCCTGCCCAAACTCTTCTCTCTCTCTCTCTCTCTCTCTCCCTCTCCCTCTCATCTCTCTCTTCTCTCTCTATCTCTCTCTATCACTGTTGCTTTCTCTCTGTTGCTCTTACTCTCTCTATCGCTCTCTCTCTCTCTCTCTCTCTCTATCTCTCTCTCTCTCTCTCTCTCTCTCTCTCTCTCTCACTCTCCTCTGTCTGTCTCTCCTCTCTCTCGTCTCTCTCTCTCTCTTCTGTCTCTCTCTCTCTCTCTGTCTCTGTCTCTCTCTCTGTCTCTGTCTCCTCTCTCTGTCTCTGTCTCTTCTCTCTCTCTCTGTCTCTCTGCTCTGTCTCTGTTCTCTCTCTCTCTCTCTGTCTCTGTCTCTGTCTCTGTCTCTGTCTCTGTCTCTGTCTCTGTCTCTGTCTCTGTCTCTGTCTCTGTCTCTCTCTCTCTCTCTGTCTCTGTCTGTCGCTGTCTGTCTCTGTCTCTGTCTCTCTCTCTCTCTCTCTCTCTCCTCTCTCTCTCTTCCTCTCCTCTCTCTCTCTTCTCTGTCTCTGTCTCTCTCTCTGTCTCTCTCTCTCTCTGTCTCTGTCTCTTCTCTCTCTCTCTCTCTCCTCTCTCTCTTCTCTCTCTCTCTCTCTCTCTTCTCTCTCTCTCTCTCTCTCTCTCTTCTCTGTCTCTGTCTCTGTCTCTGTCTCTCTGTCTCTGTCTCTGTCTCTGTCTCTCTCTGTCTCTCTCTGTCTCTCTGTCTCTGTCTCTGTCCTCTGTCTCTCTCGCTCTCTTCTCTCTCTCTTCTCGTCTCTGTCTCTTCTCTTCTCTCTCTCTCTCTCTCCTCTCTCTGCTCTCTCGTCTCTCTCTCGTCTCTCTCTCTCCTCTCTCTCTCTCTCTCTCTCTCTCTCTCTCTCTCTCTCTCTCTCATCTCCTCTCTCTCTCTCTCTCTCTCTCTCTCTCTCTGTCTCTGTCTCTCTCTCTCATCTCTCTCTCTCTCTCTCTCTCTCAATTTCAAGTTAAGGGCTGTATTGGCATGGGAAACGTGTGTTAACATTGCCAAAGCAAGTGAATGTAGATAGTAAACAAAACATTTAAAACAAAACATTAAACATTACACTCAGAAGTTCCAAAAGAATAAAGACATTTTCAAATGTCAAATTATGTATATATACAGGGTTGTAACAATGTGCAAATAGTTAAAGTACAAATGGGAAAATAAATAAACATAAATATGGGTTGTATTTACAATGGTGTTTGTTCTTCACTGGTTGCCCTTTTCTTGTGGCAACAGGTCACAAATATTGCTGCTGTGATGGCACACTGTGGTTTTTCACCCAGTAGATAATGGAGTTTATCAAAATTGCGTTTGTTTTCGAATTCCTTTGTGGATCGCTGTAATCTGTAGGGAAATATGTGTCTCTAATATGGTCATACATTTGGCAGGAGGTTAGGAA
>NW_028163372.1:0-167000 GCF_964263955.1 Coregonus lavaretus
TTCAAAAGTTGCGTGTGTGTGGGTGTGCTTTGGGGGTGAGCCGGGTCGGATTGTTCATTAAAGAGTGGAATCCTCGTCCCCTTTGTGAAATATGTTCGTATGCATGGGGAGGGGGAGTGAACTAGCAAAGTGAATGTCACCCCACCACTTATTGCGTTCGCTCCATTAAACATGAAGCGTCCTAGCTTCACCTGCATCACCATGCATTTATTTAAACATGCTTATAGCTGACATGGCGCTTAGTAAATTATTACACACCTCTGCTGTCCTGATTGCGCCCCTGCATAAATACACGTGCCGGTGCCGCCTATGCGTGAGAGTTTGAATTGGCATCCAAATGCTAGAAGACCAGAGGTCACAAAATGCGTTTTAATTGGAATAACCTTGACCCTCTTCACAGTCTAGCTACGCTGTGGCCAGAGCCCCACAAATATGTATTCCACGAAAATTAGGTGATGCTTAGTTCAGATTATAGTTTTGAAGTTGCCAAAATCGGTTCTCTGGCTCGAAATACCTTGTAGGGTGTGTCTGACAGACTGCCGCTTCTGCTTGCTTCAGCAGCACGAATCGAAAGTAGCAACCGTTCAGGCTGCATTTAATTTGGTCATAAATAACATTATTTGTAAACATATATATGAAGTGACAACTTTGGAATTTATTATAGAGTAGGCCTAACAATATTTAGAGTAGTGAGTGACAATTTAGCTTAATAGTCTCGAAGTGAGCGGTGCGTTTTAGTCTCACTCCGAATGGCTCTCGTAATCTCCTCAGAATTTATATTAGCAGTCAAACATTCTGACGCGGGTCAGATTTATTCGATAAGACACTTACCCTACTTACTTCGAAGGTTAATTTGGGAGAGCCGCTCCGTGTCCCATTATTATACGAACGCCCCTCTGCCATAAGCCCCGCAAGGCTCCATTCACTACCCGGCTCCCGTCGTGGTATAGGCTACTGTACTACACTCCCGTTATCTGATGCGGTCTCCTTGTTAGTTTTTTCTCCTGCCGGTTACTTTTTTATTACACCACGGATGGCGGCACACAGTAGAACGTGTCCTAGATCTGGAATTGGGAGGTGGGGAAAAAAAAGCGAAAGCGTGAATTCCAGCTTGAAGGAGTATCAAAAGTATGAAAATATTGACTTTGAGGAAGGTCTGGTGCTCGTACTTCTCCCACTTTACTAGCTCAGGTTTACCCGGGATGCTCAAGCGCAGAAAGAAATAAAGCTTTGAGGAAAATCTCTCTCTCTCTCTCTCTCTCTCTCTCTCTCTCTCTCTCTCTCTCTCTCTCTCTCTCTCTCTCTCTCTCTCTCTCTCTCTCTCTCTCAGTTAATGCCTGTGCTAAATCCTTTTTACCATCACTTTCAATCACTATCCGGGCTTATATCTGCCAGCCTAAACCGGGAGGGTGGCGCAACTTCTTACCCGCTCTCGACGCTCTCTCTCGCCGGCCGAGCGGCACCAAACTTAACCGTCCCACCCGCCGATCAGCAAGCGCTGCTTAAAGGAACAGCGGAGAAGTGGAGCTATAGCCTACTGTGTCATCCTCTGCGTCCGAGCGTTCAGAGAGTTGTATCAGAGATGTTTAGCAGCAGATAAGCCAGAGTTGTTTGCTCGCGTTGAAGGAAGTGGTGGATTGGTGGATAGAGGGCGGTTTAGATACAGGACATAAACCACCGCTCGGGTTTACAGAGCCATTTTTGTTGGCTATTAAAGCTGTCTGTGCAAAAGAGAAGGCGCGTACCGGTATAACAATCAGCCGTAGCACGTTGGATCAATTGCAAAAGGCAGCGCTGCCTATACACGTTTTATAATTTAATACATAATACCTGAATCTATTACTTTCATTTAACAAATTCTACTGTTTCGTTTTTTTAGGCCTATCAGAATAGTGGCAAAATAATCACAACACATTGAAGCGCCAATGTAGGCTAGGCCTAGTTAGATTTTTCGCATTACCAAATTGTAAGGTATTTCAGACTGAATTTAAATTGCTTCATAAACTTAATTTAAATGTATTATATATTGATAAGTTATAAAAGTATTTTACTCAATCTTTGATCATAAATACGAAGCAGCTTTGAGGACAACTTCAGAAGGGAATTTGGCGCTTACTATCTTGTTTCAGTACCATGGACAGTACCTCACCAGTCGCGCAAGGCCAGCCGTTCTAAAGTCGCTGTCCGTGGTGCTGAAACGGACTGACGGCTTCTCTTGTACTTTCACAAGGCAGGGTCTACATGCTGCAGCACCGCTAGTGACAGCTGCGTTGCACTCCAAACATTTGAAAGCTGTCAAATGCATTACACAAGAAGAACCTGAAGCTTCAATATGTTGTCATAACAATGTTATGGGGTTTTCTGTGCTTTTTTGTGGTAATTTTGGAGAGAGAGCGAGAGCGAGAGCGAGAGCGAGAGAGACGTGTGATTCGGAAAGGAACTCTGAACCTCTGTCTGGGTGGGAACACTGACAGTACAGCACGGAGTCGATCGATAGTTTGTCCTTGCAGCGTCTCCTCTGTTTTTCTCAAGTCTTTCAGATTCCTCTTAACCCTTGCAGCGCCTGCCTGAGCCCCCTTCACCCCCCAAATAATATATCTACCTACCTTATATATCTACCGAGGTCTTCAAATAAACATGTTACAGTGGGAAACAAAAAGGATGACTAAATTGACCCGTGTTAGCTTGGAGTCACATATGAAATATGTATTATAGGATTTGACATTCATCAAAGTTATAAAAGCTGTCCATTTGTTATGTATGAATCCGGATGTCTCTCTCAAAGGCCCACAAATGATTTAGCGTTGGTCAGTTGAGTGATAATTTCCCTGACGCCAGACAGTGCCAGACCGTTTACTGGCCTGACGCCAGAACACATCACTGATATTAGTTAGGATGGTGAAATGTAATCCAGTTCAATCACTTGAAACGGGACTTCGCATCAAAAAATGTCAGCATCAATATGTCTATGAATGATCTCACTTTAGATATTGGTCTCTATCTTACTGCAGGTGCCCTCGATTGTGTCTTGATATATGTTTTTGTATTATGTGTGTCATTGATACTTGTCTTGTCCTTGATGATGCTTGAGGTGACAAAACAATTTCCCAAGTTGGGATCAATAAAGTAATACTCTACTTTAATGCACATCAATTTATTTTCTGGTCTCACTTGTGATGGCTAGGCCTTTGGCCTATATTTCAATAGTTTTACATTCTTCTAGATCCATTTCAATGTACATCAATATAACCTGACAGGAACGTCAGCTGTGATGATGGGGATGAATGAGGGGCTTGATATTTTGGAATTCAACTATGCCTACCCTCATCCCAGAGCATCAATAACAACGTAACACCCTGTCAAAGCACACGGCTAATAGAGCTACAGATGTATTGTTGCATCCCAAATGGCACCCTATTCCCTATATAGTGAACTACCTTTGACCAGATGCAGACTAAAAGACCTAACACCTTTCTGGCACTACTATACTATCATTTACACTTACAAAGTGCTGAGATTGAGCTTGACGTGTAAAAAACTCACTATGAAATATTAGTATTGTTGTATGAATCTGCCAATACACTGTTCTCATACAGTGGGGAAAAAAAGTATTTAGTCAGCCACCAATTGTGCAAGTTCTCCCACTTAAAAATATGAGAGAAGCCTGTAATATATCATCATAGGTACACGTCAACTATGACAGACAAATTTAGGAAAAAAAATCCTGAAAATCACATTGTAGGATTTTTTATGAATTTATTTGCAAATTATGGTGGAAAATAAGTATTTGGTCACCTACAAACAAGCAAGATTTCTGGCTCTCACAGACCTGTAACTTCTTCTTTAAGAGGCTCCTCTGTCCTCCACTCGTTACCTGTATTAATGGCACCTGTTTGAACTTGTTATCAGTATAAAAGACACCTGTCCACAACCTCAAACAGTCACACTACAAACTCCACTATGGCCAAGACCAAAGAGCTGTCAAAGGACACCAGAAACAAAATTGTAGACCTGCACCAGGCTGGGAAGACTGAATCTGCAATAGGTAAGCAGCTTGGTTTGAAGAAAACAACTGTGGGAGAAATTATTAGGAAATGGAAGACATACAAGACCACTGATAAACTCCCTCGATCTGGGGCTCCACGCAAGATCTCACCCCGTAGGGTCAAAATGATCACAAGAACGGTGAGCAAAAATCCCAGAACCACACGGGGGGACCTAGTGAATGACCTGCAGAGAGCTGGGACCAAAGTAACAAAGCCTACCATCAGTAACACACTACGCCACCAGGGACTCAAATCCTGCAGTATCAGACGTGTCCCCCTGCTTAAGCCAGTACATGTCCAGGCCCGTCTGAAGTTTGCTAGAGTGCATTTGGATGATCCAGAAGAGGATTGGGAGAATGTCATATGGTCAGATAAAACCAAAATATAACTTTTTGGTAAAAACTCAACTCGTCGTGTTTGGAGGACAAAAAATGCTTAGTTGCATCCAAAGAACACCATACCTACTGTGAAGCATGGGGGTGGAAACATCATGCTTTGGGGCTGTTTTTCTGCAAAGGGACCAGGACGATTGATCCGTGTAAAGGAAAGAATGAATGGGGCCATGTATCGTGAGATTTTGAGTGAAAACCTCCTTCCATCATCAAGAGCATTGAAGATGAAACATGGCTGGGTCTTTCAGCATGACAATGATCCCAAACACACCGCCCGGGCAACGAAGGAGTGGCTTCGTAAGAAGCATTTCAAGGTCCTGGAGTGGCCTAGCCAGTCTCCAGATCTCAACCCCATAGAAAATATTTGGAGGGAGTTGAAAGTCTGTGTTGCCCAGCGACAGCCCCAAAACATCACTGCTCTAGCGGAGATCTGCATGGAGGAATGGGCCAAAATACCAGCAACAGTGTGTGAAAACCTTGTGAAAACTTACAGAAAACGTTTGACCTGTGTCATTGCCAACAAAGGGTATATAACAAAGTATTGAGAAACTTGTGTTATTGACCAAATACTTATTTTCCACCATAATTTGCAAATAAATTCATTAAAAATCCTACAATGTGATTTTCTGGATTCTTTTTTCTCATTTTGTCTGTCATAGATGACGTGCACCTATGATGAAAATTACAGGCCCCTCTCATCTTTTTAAGTGGGAGAACTTGCACAATTGGTGGCTGACTAAATACTTTTTTCCCCCACTGTAAGCTGTTGATCAGAACATAGGCTTACTGAACATAATATAAAGGTCAATTTGGGATGTATTAGGCTGTATTACAAGTTGTTTGGTCATTTGGGTCATTGTCAACTACCTGGGTCATGTTCAGTAGGCCCGAAATGAAAGAAAGTGCTCTGAAACGCGGAGGTACTATCTCAACTTGTCCAATAAGAAACACACATTTTCATTTTCCATTGCAAAACGTTTTATACGGTGTGCGCTTATGAACACAACCCCTCAACCCATGTAGTAGTTTGCTTTCCATGGCTGTGTTTACACAGGCAGCCCAATTCTGACATTTTGCCCATTTACAGTATTGGCAAAAGATCTGATTGGTCAAAAGACCAGGAATTGGACAAAAGATCAGAATTGGGCTGACTGTGTAAACGCAGCCCATGACATCATAGAAGTGTGCAAAATGCTGAGTATGAAATTGTGGTGAGGGCAGATGAGTACACTCCCAGCAAACCAGCAACATTCCCAGATCATTAGGTAAGATTCACAGTAGCCCTTTCCTGCAGTCAAATGACCTGGTGGCCTCATGGATGGAATGTTATTAATATTTTTCATTTTTCATAATTAATAAACATTGTAAAAAAAAATAAAAAATTTAAACTGATTTAGCCCACTGCAGTAAAAGGTTAAGTTCTAGTTAGGGTTTTATCTAACATTAGCATGATAACATCCCAAAAACAATGTTTTTGATAACAAAATCTTCTTTAAAAACATGCTTTAAATGAAATATCTTGGAACGTTCTCCTAGCATTCACTAAAATGTTGTGCACAACATCTGTAACAACGACCACAGAACATTCCACAATAGTTCTCATTATGTTTCCACATAATGTAAAAACACTTCGTACCAGCAAACCAAAATTGGTTCTGTGAAAGTTCCCAGAACATTCATTATGTTGCGGCAAATGTTCTCATAACACAAAAACTGTCCAGTCGTGCTGATGATTATACAATGTTTGTATAAAATGCCTGATGTTGCAAGAACGTTCCCAGAACACATGTTGTCAGTTCTTTAAAGGTTCCCAGAATGTTTCATTAGGTTTCAATGTTTCTTTTAGGGTGCAAAAAACATTCACCTGACGTTACAAGAACATTCTCAGAACACATTTCATCTGTTCTTTAAAGGTTCCCAGAATGTTTCATTAGGTTGTGGGAACAGTCTGGTGGGAACATTGTGGGGACATCACAAAATACATGTTCCCAAAACACAAACACTGTCCAGTTGTACGAATGATTCTACAATGATTCTATTCTATTCCTAGAATGTTTCTTTAGGTTGTGGGAACATTGTGGGAATAAATTGTCCAGTTGTGCTGACATTCAGATAATGTTTGTATCAGGGCGCACATACATTCCTTTGACATTGCAAGGATGTAGACAGAACAGCCTTACTGAGTTCTATAAAAGTTCCCAGAACATTTAATTAGGTTGTGGGAACAGTGTGGGTACATTAGAAGAGATAGGTTCCCAAAACACAAAATATGCTCAGTTGTTATGGCATTCAAACAATGATTAAGTTAGGTTGCACAGGACATTCCTATAATGTTGTAAGAATGTTGACAGAACACCTGGTCTAAGTTCTTTAAAGTATCGCAGAAAATGAAATTAAGTTATGGGAGTTGTCTGGGATGTTGCAAGAACATTCCCACAATGTTGCACAAATGTCCAGATTTATACATCCAGTCAGAAATGCAGAATTTAGACTGTATCTGTAAAAAGAAATAACATTGTGTAAAAATGTACTGTTCCATTTTTTTTTTAAACGCACCCAATATAAATCCTTATTTGAGACGCTAGACATGGTCCCCCCTGTCTTATTGTTCATGATCTGAAGAGCAAAATTGATCTTAGATCAGCACTCATAGTCTTGGAAACCTTATAAATATGGGCCCAGAAGTATGCAGCATATAAAGAGAATGGGTGAAGTGGTGATGAATAACCCAGTTACCAGGATATCCCTGGGTTAGTTATATCTAAGAAGGCTAAAAAGGAAGCATGGAATTCCTGATTGACCATACTGCCATGGCTATATACAGATAAAATAATATGAAAGCGAGCTTCCCTGGTGGTGCAGAGGATAAAAGACTTGGGAGCCAACCATTGCAGGTTCAAACCTGACTGTCTACATAAGAAAACAAATATTGCACCAAACACCTTAGTTAGATGTAAAATTGCCCAACTAAAACATCCTCCGCAAAAAAGTTAATTAATTACAGATTTCTTGAGTTATCTTAGATTCATTCTGGGGATTTTGAGGAAGTGAAATATGCACTTTGTCTCATTGGGGACAAACATAATTAACCAAATGCGGAATCGGTCAGGAAACACACCTCCAAGACTGAAATCTCATTTTTCTAATGAGCAACAAACAAAATAATTTTGCACCCTAAAACAAACATTGTAGAATCATCCGCACAACTGGACAGTTTTTGTGTTTTGGGAACATATCTTTTGTGATGTTCCCACAATATTCCCACCAGACTGTTCCCAAAACCTAATGAAACATTCTGGGAACCTTTAAAGAACAGATCAAATGTGCTCTAGGAACGTTCTTGCAACATCAGGCGAATGTTTTATACAAACATTCTATAATCATCAGCAGGACTGGACAGTTTTTGTGTTATGAGAACATACATTTACCACGACCTAACGAATGTTCTGGGAACTTACACATAACCAATTTTGGTTTGCTGGGTTGTCTCTAGCTGTTTCCAAAATGGCACCCTATTCTCTATATAGTGCACTACTTTTGACCGGAGCCAATATATTCCATCTTTAGTCTGCTACTTTTGACCAGAGCCCATGGGCCCTGGTCAAAAGTAGTGCACTAAATAGGGAATAGGCTGCTATTTGGGATGCAACCTCTGTGTGTCCATGTGTCTGGATGAGGGTTGGGGTGGCTGAGTAGCCTGGTTGGCAGACCTTGATAAAAATATATACCCTTCATCGTGGCGGCATGCAGTTTGGACTGAGTTCAGGACGATGCTCACCCACCCACTCTCTCTCTCTCTCTCTCTCTCTCTCTCTCTCTCTCTCTCTCTCTCTCTCTCTCTCTCTCTCTCTCTCTCTCTCTCTCTCTCTCTCTCTCTCTCTCTCTCTCTCTCTCTCTCTCTCTCTCTCTCTCTCTCTCTCTCTCTCTCTCTCTCTCTCTACCTACCTCTCTCTCTCTACCTCTCTCTCTCTCTCTCTCTACCCCTCTCTCTCTCTCTCTCTCGCTCTCTGAACTCAGACCTTGATAAAAAGATATACCCTTCATCGTGGCGGCATGCAGTTTGGACTGAGTTCAGGACGATGCTCACCCACCCACCCACCCACCCACCCAACCCCTCTCTCTCTCTCTCTCTCTCTGTCCCTCATTCTCTCCTTCTCTCTTTCACTTTTTATATCCCATCTCTCTCTGTCTCTCTACTTCTGTCACTCTTTCTTTCTCTCTATCTCAAAAGTCAACTTGTGTGGGAGTCGTGCTCGTGCATGAATCAATCTGGAAATTTGGTATGGCCCCAACGAAGTGGTGCATGATCTGCAATGTAATGCGGCTGTCCAGCACGGTCCATGGACTCTGTCGTGACCAGACGGACAGAAGACACACACACATACACACACACTGGCATGTGCACACACACACTCACACTATGATTGCTTTGTTTGTACAGAGAAAGTGACACATCTTTAAAAAAAACTGAGGGTCCCCCAGGGACTGTGTTGTCATGGCCAGAATTCAGTTGAGGATCCTGGGAGGAGAAAGAGGACAGAGGCCCTCCATGCCATGGAGAAATGGTCTATGTACTATCAAAATAAATCATTTGAGTTGTAGTGAACTGGCTGTAATTTGCCCGATGCCCCCACACTGTGCTCAGATGAATTAGCGTGTGTGCAAAACTGCAGTATCACAAGATAATCAGCTACTGGAATATTGGTGTTTCTTTAGTTGTAAAGCAGAAGTTTGTGTAGTCTGTTTACCTTTTTATGTGGCCATTCTTCATCTTCAAAAGTACAATTAATGAAAGCATCCCCCTTTTAGAATGTATGTCAATGTTCATATCTTCTTGTTGGGTCCTTTCCAGTGGTTTGATGTCTTTTGAAGCTAGAGAGGGTTACCTATTCATTCTGTTTCTCCTATTTCTCCTGTTTCTCCTGTTCCTCCTATTTCTCCTGTTTCTCCTGTTCCTCCTATTTCTCCTGTTTCTCCTGTTCCTCCTATTCCTCCTATTTCTCCTATTCCTCCTATTCCACTTATTTATCCTATTCCTCCTAATCCTCTTATTTATCCTATTCCTCTTATTTCTCATATTCATCTTATTCCTCATATTCCTCTTCTTTCTCCTATTCCTATTCTTTCTCATATTCCTCTTCTTTCTCCCATTCCTCTTCTTTCTCCTATTCCTCTTATTTCTCCTATTTCTCCTATTCCTCTTATTCCTCCTATTTCTCCTATTCATCTTATTCCTCCTATTCCTCTTATTCCTACTATTCCTCTTATTCCTCATATTCCTCTTCTTTCTCCTATTCCTCTTATTTCTCCTATTTCTCCTATTCCTCTTATTCCTCCTATTTCTCCTATTCAACTTTTTCCTCATATTCCTCTTATTCCTCCTATTCCTCTTATTCCTCCTATTCCTCTTATTCCTCCTATTCCTCTTATTCCTCCTATTCCTCTTATTTCTCCTATTCCTCTTATTTCTCCTATTCCTCTTATTCCTCCTATTCCTCCTATTCCTGTTTATCCTATTCGTCTTATTCCTCCTATTCCTCCTAATCCTCTGATTCCTCCTATTCCTCCTAATTCTCCTTTTCTACTATTTCTCCCTCTAGTGCACTACTGTACAGTGATTTAGGTCAAAAGGTTTGGACAGTAAACGTTTCTTCAGTTTGTGGCCAAGAATTATAGATCACCTGTCATTTTGAACATATGGGCATTAATAAACAAGCTTGTATGTTCACACAACCTGATGACACCCTGGCTGTGTCCCTCACACAACGACAGGATACACACACACACACAAGCATCCGTACATGCACGCACGCACACACACACACACACACACACACACATAGGCACACACACACACATGCCTCTATTTTTTCTCTGACAGAAAGTGTGAAGGGTAGTATCATCTGCCTTTGAGATGTCACTCCTTTGCTTGTTCGTGGCGGGATGGAGACCTGTTGTGGTTACGTGAAATAAGTGGCGGTAATCATATGAAGCCTAGGGGTCTTAATTTGCTCATCATTTGTACAGGGATTGAGTTGATGATTATGAAATCCAATAGTAGTCAATTACTGGTAGTTAGCCCAGTAGGTGCTTCACACAGATTGAGTTAGGAGAGTAATTTACTGTGTGTGTGTGTGTGTGCGTGTGTGTGCATGTGCGTGTGTGTTTGTGTGTCTGTATGGAGTGGCCTCTTTTGTGCTCAGCAGCCTGTGCTTGAGTGAATCTCCTCAGCGGCCTTGTGTGATCTGGTGATCGATGCATGTCCTCTGGAGGTGCCTTTCACACCCCCCCTGCTCTCTAGACTACATCACGTCTGTCTCCACTGAAGGTTACTCACACACACAGACACACACACACACACACACACACACACACACACACACACACACACATACAGTACATGCGCACGCTAAAGAAAGAATATCAGGATAGCTCACTTTGATCAGTGAAGCCTGTGTCTTCAGTGAAGGGTTACATGTAAAACTCACTCTCACTTAAACAAAATAAGGTTATACACTTGCAAACTGTACACAAAAGGAGTATAGGTTCTTCTCAATGTACTCCTCATGACAATCTTTTGGAATCAGTATCTTTTCATAGGATCTTTAGGGACTGTACAGCAGTGACTGGTTCTGATTCACAGAGGTAATTTACACTTAGCACCTTTTTTTCTAAGTGTGTATCTAGAACCTAAAACGGTTCTTCGGCTGTCCCCATAGGAGAACCCTTTGAAGAACCATTTTTGGTTCCAGGTAGAACCCTTTTGGGTTCCATGTACTTGGAACCCAAAAGGGTTCTACTTGGAACCAAAAAGGATTCTCCTATGGGGACAGCCAAAGAACCCTTTTGGAACCCTTTGTTTCTCTATCGTGATCCTATCCATACTATAGTGTAGTTCATCAGAGTGAAATCAGATACATTACTAGACTAATATATTAAGATGTTCGACTAATATGTAGACTAATATGTTCGACTAATATGTTCGACTAATATGTAGACTAATATGTTCGACTAATCTGTTAATATGTTAGACTAATATGTAGTCTAATCAACTAATATGTTGTGGCACCCAATTAAGATTCCCTGTCTCATTCACCAACCAGTTCCTCATACCTGCTGTCACTTATGACCTTGTTGTCTTCAGTCAGAGTCCTTCATCACGGGAGAGGTTCAATAGTGAGGAATTAGTTCGTGTTTTTCACAGGCCACTGTCTTCCCTTCAGACAGACAGACAGACACACATACACACACAGAGACGGACACTCTTAACAACAGACATTGGAAGGATAAAACCTCTTCAGGATCAATAGAAGCTTTTCCTCCCATCGATTGTTACGTCCGTTCAACCTCGGCCTCGCCCGACCCACGCCCGTTTCATTCCGATCCGCTGACCCTCCTCTCCTCCGTCACCCTCCTGCCGTTCTGTCCATCCATCTACCTACACATCGTTTTCAACAATAAGTACCTTGTATGACCTTCTGTGGTGTTTCTTATTCAACTAGATTTAGGATTTTTTAACAAGGTTATATTGTTAGAGGTGATTGAATCCTTAAGCCCTATTATAGTATTTTATATAATAACATCCTAGCCTGGGTACCACATCTGTTTGTGCTCACTTTTTCTGACTTCTGTGTGTGTGTGTGTGTGTGTGTGTGTGTGTGTGTGTGTGTGTGTGTGTGTGTGCGTGCATTTGTGTGTGCGTGCGTTTGTGTGTGCGGGTGCGCTTGCACACCTGTATGTGTGTGTGTGTGTGTGTGTGTGTGTGTGTGTGCATACATGCGTGTGTGCGCTTGTTCTGTGTGTGTTCTCCGTATGTCTTGACATACCAGATCACATTATAACACCATTGCGATGCCCTCTTCCCTTCCCATTCACCTCCCAACCATCTAATACAGATGTGAGATCTTAATCACCCTGTTGTTGCAGGAAATGCAAACTTGTAATGTATTCAAGGTTTAAAAAGGCTTTTAAAGTTTTGAATTTCCACTTTAAAATGTCAGACTTGATTTGCCCAAACTAAAAATGTATCAACCCCTACAAAAATGTCCATTAATTATAATCCACACATTAATTCACATTTCCTGTTACAGCAGGATTATTTTCCTCCTGTGAGAACTTGTCAAATTAAGATCCTACATCTGTAGGGCGTAACTGTTGCTGTTGACTCTGATCTTGTTGCCTTCTCCTCCCCATACATAAACCATTACACATGACCCTGTATCTCTACCGTATCTCTACTGATCATCTCTAATAGCACAGTCTGATTATCATAGAGATAATAGACCCCTAACGATGCCCAGCCAACGAGCATTCACTAATGATGCCCAGCTAAGGAGCGTTCACTAACAATGCCCAGCTAACGAGCGTTCACTAACCGGATAACCCAACTTGGACCAAAGGCTTACACATCGTTTAAAAGAACTCTCTGTTTCCCCTTTTTGATTCTGATCTTCCTTATTAGCCAGAGAAATAGAACTGGGATTCCCACACAATTATTTTCACTGGCCCCACCAATGGATGAAGAGTATGAGGAATCATGCCTTTATTTGTCTCTCTGCTAGTTGTGTGTATGTGTCTGTGTGTGTGCCTGCGTGTTTATGTTTGTGTGTGTGTTTGTGTGCCCGTGCACGTGTGTGTCTGAGTATTATCTTCCCACAGCATGCTGGGTAAAGGTGATGGGGCCAGGGGGAGGTTGACATCCCTACTGTCGGTGGGAGGAGTAGCTCTCACCCCCCCATACCCCCCTCTCTCTCGCTCTCTCTCTCTCCCCTTTTCTCTCGTCTATCTCCTGTTAGTCCTCTCTGGTATTCAGGGTGGGAATGAAGAGAAGAAGGGAGATAAGGAGTGGGTGGAGGTCTGGACTAGGATTAGCCCAGCTCAGTGTGGTGGAGATCCCAGGACTGCAGCACTAGGGCTGGGCAGGGCCAAGCTGGGCCACTGCTCCCCTCCTGGAGCTCAGGACTTCTCTGTTAATGTAAACACGATCAATGTGTTTGTTCTCCTCACCCCACAGAACTCTACGGAGAGGAGAACTCAGGCCAGCCAACACTTCAATTATTTTCCTCTTTATTTTCTTCTGTCTCTGTGTCTCTCCCTGTACAGAACAGACTGGATTGTATTCTCATTCTCTTTCTCATACCTTGTCTTTCCTTCTGTCTCAATCTCTATAGCTTGTTGTGTACGATCTCTATAGCTTGTTGTGTATGATCTCTATAGCTTGTTGTGTACGCTCTCTATAGCTTGTTGTGTACGATCTCCATAGCTTGTTATGTACGATCTCTATAGCTTATTGTGTACGATCTCCATAGCTTGTTGTGTACGATCTCCATAGCTTGTTGTGTACGATCTCTATAGCTTGTTGTGTACGATCTCTATAGCTTATTGTGTACGATCTCTATAGCTTGTTTTGTACGATCTCTATAGCTTGTTGTGTACGATCTCTATAGCTTGTTGTGTGCTCTGTGCTCTCTATAGCTTGTTGTGTGCTCTGTGATCTCTATAGCTTGTTGTGTACTCTGTTATCTCTATAGCTTGTTGTGTGCTCTGTGATCTCTATAGCTTGTTGTGTGCTTTATGATCTCTATAGCTTGTTGTGTACTCTGTGATCTCTATAGCTTGTTGTGTACGATCTCTATAGCTTGTTGTGTGCTCTGTGATCTCTATAGCTTGTTGTGTACTCTGTGATCTCTATAGCTTGTTGTGTACGATCTCTATAGCTTGTTGTGTACTCTGTGATCTCTATAGCTTGTTGTGTACTCTGTGATCTCTATAGCTTTTTGTGTACTCTGTGATCTCTATAGCTTGTTGTGTGCTCTGTGATCTCTATAGCTTGTTGTGTGCTCTGTGATCTCTATAGCTTGTTGTGTGCTCTGTGATCTCTATAGCTTGTTGTGTACTCTGTGATCTCTATAGCTTGTTGTGTACTCTGTGATCTCTATAGCTTGTTGTGTGCTCTGTGCTCTCTATAGCTTGGTGTGTACTCTGTGATCTCTATAGCTTGTTGTGTACTCTGTGATTCTCTATAGCTTGTTGTGTACTCTGTGATCTCTATAGCTTGTTGTGTACTCTGTGATCTCTATAGCTTGTTTCTCATACCTTTTTCTTCATCCCCTCTGTGTTCTTCTCCCTCTTCAGTGGACCATTGTGAATCTCTCTCTCCCTCTCTCCCTCTCTCCCTCCCTCTCGTGGAATAGACACTGTTCAGGCCTTTCCAGTGTTACCCAACACTCTGAGAAATGTAGGGAAGCTTCTCTCTGTCATCTCTCCTGACAAATCAATGGCCCGCTAATTGAGTTGACTGTGTTTTTGTGATGCAGAGAGATCACTCCAGATTAAAGTCAGAATTTTTGCAGGTACTCTATTATCAAGTAGGCTTGGGTTTTGCTAGGGCATTGTGGACGGGGGTGGTGGATGGGTGTAATCTGCGAGCGCCGGCTCTGAGGGCCGCGTGTTAAATCCCAATGATAGGCACTTGTTTTTGCAACTTCGAAATTTGACATTTTGTCACAAACATGTTGAAATTTGACGTTTGAAGCAACTTTGAAAATTTACATTTGGAGAAACAGAAAAACTGTGAGAGCTGTGAGAGCTTGTTGCGTGATGTGGCTGTGGATCTCGTTCTTCAACGACCCCGTTTCACTCCTCAGTATCCCTCCTCTGTCTCTCCTCAGAACTCCAATAATGCCTCACCCGGCTTTGTCGCGTTGCATTTTTAATGACACGTGCATGTGCGCACGCAAGTGACACACACACAGTTTTGGACCGTAGAGGGAGGTTCAAATTAATATTTTATGAGGTTTTCAATGATTGGTTGCTGCATGTGAAGACTACAGGTGCTTTATTTTAGCCCATCGAGATACGGCCTTAAGGTTTTTGTGCATTTTTTGTTTGGTCTCCACCAAGGTTACGTTAAAGGTCGTCCGTATAATGTATTCTCTCTTACTCTCTCTCTATCTCTCTCTTTGTATGAGAACAGATGTTTTCTGAGAACTTAATTAAATGTTTGATGTCCTTGGTGACATGTATAAGCTTTTGTGAACACGGATTGCATTCTTCAGGCATCGTTCATATCTTGTAAGTGGATGAATGAAGAGGTTTGAGAGGTTCACAGAGTACTTTTATGTCAGAGCTCCATACAAAAGATTTAGAATTTAGTTATTTACCCTTCGCTGTGTAACAGGCATTAGTGTTGGGCCATCAGTTAGTGTATGGACCCTCTGTGAGTCTCTCTGGCTGTGTCCGAAGTCTGTCTTGCCTACTACTTACTAAAACTACATACTGTGTACTAATCGTACTACATACTATTTAGAACTTACTGTTTAGTAAAAATTATTGCAATAAGCAGCAAATATCAACATACTAGGCTTGACCTGAGAATGCATAATCTAATGCGCAATTGAGTTGTTTCCCGCTATTCGTTCATTTCGGTACAGCACCTGATTATCAGCTGTTAGCTGTGACTCCATATCTACTACCCTACTCCTTAGCACCACTGTAGAACAATGGAATCTTATTGCATAAATACATCATTGGGTTTTCATTTCTAAAATGTATCTTCTTAAAATCTGATTTGAAACCTAACGCTAGCCTTAACCCTAACCTTAACCACACTGCTAACCTTATGAATTTTTACAATATAGACTATTTTTACTTTGTGACTGTGGTAACTAGTGGAAACCACAACATTGCTATATCGTTCTATCTTATCTCATCTCTATCCCTCACAGTCCCTCATTCACTTCTCATCATCGTCTTGAGTGTTATCACGTGAGAATATCACACACACACACACACACACACACACACACACACACATTAGGAGAATAATGAGCACATGCACACACATCCACATACACTCCCCAGTGTCAGTGCTGTCCTTCCTCTGAGGAGGTGTTGTATAACATGTTATTACAGGCCTGTCCTTCTAGATAACGGGCTGACAGATCACACTGATGACAGATAGCAGGAACCAGAAGATCTCCACTGATCTCCTCTGGCAATTGTCACCCAGTAGGGAGTATTTCACACACATTCACGAGTGAACACACACACACATGCACACACATGAATGTGCACACACACATACAGTGGGGTCCGGAATTATTGACACCCTTGATAAAGATGAGCAAAAATGTATAGAATAACTATTTCAAATACTGAACTATATTGTATGCAAAAACGTATTGGGAAATTATATTATTTATACTAATACAAATTGTCAGAGAAATACATTTTGTTTAACAAGTAAAAAAATATAAATAAAAAGTAGGGGTCAAAATGATTGACACCCCTGTTTTTAATATCTTTAAATACCTCACCTTGCGAGGATAACGGCTCTGAGCCTTTTTCTCAAATGCTTTATTAGTTGGAGAACACATTGGGAAGGATCTTAGATAGATACACACACATGCACTGTACATACACACACATGCACACGCAAGTACATACATTTTATACAGACACACACACACAAAAGGCATGCATATACAAGCACACACAGGCGCGCATACACACGCCAAAGCACACACTTAAGAACATGTATGCACACACACACCCCTGTGATATTCCCTCCAGTTGTTATCAATGGAGCATTTCTCTCTGCTGTGTAACTCTTACATCCCCCAGTCACTAGATCACTGTCAGATTAACCTGTTTCCTGGTTCCCCCTGGGCACTGAGGGGAGCCCCAGTTTGTGCGTGTGTGTGTGTGTGTGTGTGTGTGGGTGTGAGAGAGAGTGTGTATGTGTGTGTGTACATTAAGGTTAGGGCTATGATTTTGGGAAGGCTTAAAACAAAATAATAAAAAATGACGCACTATTACCATTAAGTATCATCAAGTATTCTCGTGGCTTGCCAGAGCATTGTGAACTGCGGTAGCATGGTGGTCTAAGTAGTGCACTCTGGCTCCGAGCATCACGAGCCCGCTCGCAGTGCTGGGCAATCTTTGTTTTTTGTGAGTGACAAGGAAGGCATATATCCTTTTCAAACGTATATTTCTAGTGATCAGTCTGGCCTGACTGCCTGCCTGCAATCCTAGCTTCGGCACTGTTTTTTTTTTTGTGCTCTTAGTGAATGGTTTTGACCGTGTCTCCCAACGTCCTGGG
Organism: Coregonus lavaretus; assembly: GCF_964263955.1. Lineage (NCBI taxonomy): Eukaryota > Metazoa > Chordata > Actinopteri > Salmoniformes > Salmonidae > Coregonus > Coregonus lavaretus. The sequence goes on from NW_028163372.1 coordinate 17,541, forward strand.
GACCTACAGAAATGTCAAATTTCGCCTTGAATCTGGAGTGATCTCCCTGGTGTGTGTGTGTGTGTGTGTGTCTGTAATGGCAGGGAACACGGTGATTAATGCTGGGTGCGCGGTAACGGTTGCCCCTGGTGCTGGCACTAGTCGTAGGGGAGCGCTGAGCCGTGTAAGCACCTGCTTTATCCCCTCCCAGAGACACGCCAGAATAAAGACATCAAGTAAAACACACACACAACTATGCGCACATACAGACACACACAGACAGTCTCTCGCTCGCTCTCTCTCTCTCACACACACACGCACACACACATTCTGTCTTTCCCTTTCATACACACCCTGCCTGTTACCGCAACGACTGGAGATATTTAGGCTGCTTGGCGCCATGCCAACCAGACGGGAAACATACTGCTGTATATCAGTCAGGCTAGTATGGTTCTGCTGGGCCGGAACCAGCGAGATGTAAATGGACCAAAGGGCTCTGCTGGGCCGGAACCAGAGAGACGGAAATGGACCAAAGGGATCTGTTGGGCCGGAACCAGTGAGACGTAAATTGACCAAAGGACTCTGCTGGGCCAGAACCAGTGAGACGTAAATGGACCAAAGGGCTCTGCTGGGTCGGAACCAGTGAGACGTAAATGGACCAAAGGGCTCTGTAGGGCCGGAACCAGAGAGACGTAAATGGTCCATTACTCAGGACCAGGGGCGACCCTGCTCTGGCTCTTTTCTGTTGGACCAGAATCAACAAGGGCCCGGCTTGGGTGTGCATCAATCTTTCGCTTGTCCAACAGTCCCTGGCAGTGTGTGTGTGTGTGTGTGTGTGTGTGTGTGTGTGTGTGTGTGTGTGTGTGTGTGTGTGTGTCGCAAGGTGTACTACATACATCACAGGGTGCAAAGTCTGAGACAACAGGCTCAGTTGTAGCGGCTCTGAACAGTAGGGTTACAATGGGGGAGCCACAATGTCCTCCCAGCTTCCGTCTGTTCCATAGACAGACTGAACACAACAGAGGCAACTGAAACACGACAAAAAATAATAATATCACAAATGGCCCAATATTTACTGCCAACTTCCTCTAAGATATAATCCTAGTGGGAACCGTCTTTATTTGGTCAGAGTCATTCTGTTGCTTTTGGCTTTGTATTCTAAATGATCTGTATCGCAGTAAGAGAGGTCCATTGATGTAGAAAGTAGATTAAGAAAATGTATTTTTGGGGGGGAAAAACAGATGCTGTTGATGTTCTAAGAAGATGACAACTTAAACTATATTGTCCTCCACTTACTTTTCCTAATTAGTGTCTTTGAATGATGTTGAATGACGAGAATTCCGGTAACGTTTATGAATATATACGTAACGATTATGTCTTAATTTTACCAACACAGAGAAAACAGCATATTTTGTTGCGGACAACAACATGGAATAGATCCAGATTATCACAATGAGATGTCAGAACCTTTTCACGTTATTTTTCACTTCAGACAAAATCCATCAAATAATAAACATAACACATCAGAAGGACAATCTACAGAAAATAAACTCGTAGTCAGTAGCAAGAATTTTCTTGGTTAAGTTTGAATTGAGGTAACCTTTGACACTGACCTGAGACCAGTACGGCCCAGTCACATCCTGCGTTCCAGGATATTCTTTATCTGATACAGAGATGTGTCACTAAGAGCTGTCACCACACAATTTGATACAGCTCAGATGATTCAACAAATATTAAGAGTTGAGACATTCAGAATGAGTGGAGTTAATGAATCTGATCTGCCCATTGCATTTCTTACTGTACTCTGATAGATGTTAATCCATTGGTGAATAATAATAATAATACATTTTATTTGTAACATGATTTTTCCAAAACCCAAAGTGCTAAATGAATTATCTACAAAGGGAGTTGAGTTACCAACTGTATTCTATGGAAGTACGTTTTCATGAATGATCCCACTTGCATAACCATCTCTTCAGAATCACAATCACCTTTATTGTACCAGGAATTTGACCCTGGCGTCTCAGAGTACGAGTGCTGATCTAGGGTCACTTTGGCCTTTCAGATTATAATTGATAAGATTATATGGACAGGTGGGTCCTGATCCTAGATCAGCACTCATACGCTGAGGCACTGTGTGGATACGGGCCCTGGTGAAATGGTGCTGACAGCAATAAATTATCTCTTGTAGACATCAGTGATGGATTTTTCCACAGTAATCAAATCAAATTGTATTTGTCACATGCGCCGAATACAACAGGTGTAGAGCTTACGGTGAAATGCTTACTTACAAGCCCTTAACCAACAATGCAGTTCAAGAAATAGAGTTAAGAAAATATTTACTAAATTAAATTAAAAAATATATACAAAAAAAAGTAACACAATAAAATAACAATAACGAGGCTATATACAGGAAGTACCGGTACCAAGTCAATGTGCGGGGGTACAGGTTAGTCGAGGTAATTTGTACATGTATGTCACGCTCTGGCTCCGGGACTGTGTATTTTGAGCCAGGGTGTGTTCATTTGGTTGTGTTGTATTTGGTTGTGTTTCATTGTTTGGTCGTGTGACTCCCAATCAGTGGTAACGAGTGTCAGCTGTCGGCTCGTTATCTCTGATTGGGAGCCATATTTAAACTGTCAGTGTTCACCTTAGTGTTGTGGGTTTTTGTTCCTTGTCAGTCATTGTAACGGAGGACTTCACGTTTCGTCATTGTTTGTTGTTTTCGTGTTTAGGCTTTAATTTAATAAAGTCATGTTCACCTTCAACGCTGCGCATTGGTCCTCCTCATTAGACGATCGTGACAGAAAAACCCACCAAGATGGGACCAAGCAGCGTGTCCAGGAGCCGTCGCCAGGGAGATCCCTCACAGATCTCCTTCGCCTCCTGGACTGGGTCAAGCCGAGTGAGGAGGAGAAGGGCTTGACACTATGGCAGAAGGGCGAGAGGCTGGCGAGGGATATGGAGACCTGGTCCACGGGTAGGAGAGACGCCCCGAAAATTTTTAGGGGGGGGCTCACGACGTCGGACCAGCAGGAGGCCGCGATAGAGCGGCCCAGTGGGTTGCCGGAGAAGGCCGCCGGGTTACGGGGGCCACTGGTCGAAGAGGGGATGGAGGAAGTAGAGGCACGGCGAGAGGTACTGGCGTGTGTTGCCAGTCCGGTCCGGCCCGTTCCAGATCCCGGTGTAGGACCAGTGGTGTGTGTCCCCAGTACAGTCCGGCCCATCCAAGCTTCCCGCACCAAGCCAGTGGTGTGCGTCGTCAGCCCGGCTCTGCCCGTGCCTGCTCTCCGCATCAAGCCTGTGGTGCGTCTCGTCAGCCCGGCTCTGCCCGTTCCTGCTCTCCGCACCAGGTCTGTGGTGCACGTCGCCAGCCCAGTCCGGCCCATTCCTGCTACTCGCAACAAGCCAAGGGTGCGAGTCGTCAGCCGGATTCAGCCCATTCCTGCTACTCGCACCAAGCCAAGGGTGCGAGTCGTCAGCCGGATTCAGCCCATTCCTGCTACTCGCACCAAGCCAAGGGTGCGAGTCGTCAGCCGGATTCAGCCCATTCCTGCTACTCGCACCAAGCCAAGGGTGCGAGTCGTCAGCCGGATTCAGCCCATTCCTGCTACTCGCACCAAGCCAAGGGTGCGAGTCGTCAGCCGGATTCAGCCCATTCCTGCTACTCGCACCAAGCCAGGGATGCGAGTCTTCAGCCTGGTGAGGCCTGTTCCGGCTCCACGCACCATGCAAAGGGTGCGTATCGTCTGCCAGGTCCGGTCCATTCCTGCCTCACGCGCCAAGCCAGGGGTGCGCGTCGGCAGTCCTGATCCAGCTAACTGGGTCAGATCGGACTGGGGACACTGCGGGGGGATTGTAGTAGGGTGGTGGTCAAGCCCGGAGCCGGAGCCGCCTCCGAGGAGCAATACCCACCCAGCCCTTCCCTATTTGGGGTGTAGGCGCGGTCGGAGTCCGCGCCTTTAGGGGGGGGTACTGTCACGCTCTGGCTCCGGGACTGTGTATTTTGAGCCAGGGTGTGTTCATTTGGTTGTGTTGTATTTGGTTGTGTTTCATTGTTTGGTCGTGTGACTCCCAATCAGTGGTAACGAGTGTCAGCTGTCGGCTCGTTATCTCTGATTGGGAGCCATATTTAAACTGTCAGTGTTCACCTTAGTGTTGTGGGTTTTTGTTCCTTGTCAGTCATTGTAACGGAGGACTTCACGTTTTGTCATTGTTTGTTGTTTTCGTGTTTAGGCTTTAATTTAATAAAGTCATGTTCACCTTCAACGCTGCGCATTGGTCCTCCTCATTAGACGATCGTGACAATGTAGGTAGGGATAAAGTATATCTCTGTGATCTCTCATCTCAAAACTATAGTATGACTCCTCTTTAGATATCACTCCATTTAATAATTCAACGATCTCCCTATCACAGATCCATATTAGAATTCACTTCCTCGTCCTATCAATCACTGATAGTTGCATCAGCATTAGAGTTGTGTGTGATAGACTGAGGTTGGTAGAGATCAGTTGTGTCAGAGGCACTATTCCCCTGGCCTTTCTGTATCCCAGAAGGTCACTTTGCCGCAGGCTCTCCTCCTCTCGTCCTCTCTTTCCTTCCCGCTCTGAGGGGAGCATGGAGCTCATATGGCAAACTAATGATCACAGAGAGAGGGAGAGAGAGGGAAAGAGAGCGGGTGCGGGGGGATGGATTGGGAGAAAAGAATGAGAGAGAGAGAGAGAGAGAGAGAGAGAGAGAGAGAGGTGTAGTGTGGGCTCCTGAGTTCTTCTGCAAAAATATAGATTAGAGTTAGATAAATGAAGATAAACTTGCATTTTTTTGCAAGGACTTATACAGGATACTAACCTCAACATCAAAACATTCAATCCAAATCCAAATTCCATACCTAAAACCTTGATTTTGGACAAAATGACCTGAATGGACTATTACTACCAAGGACTGTCAAGAAAAAAAAGAAACCAAAACCTGCAGAAGAAACACAGCGGAACCTGGAAATACCATCCAACACAAAACTGAGTGAGTAATGTTCAATCTGAACCTACTTCTGAAGCCCAAAAGCAAAAGACAATAATCTCTAGGTAATTTTGTTATATAAATAAGGCCACTAAGCTACCAAGCTGCTAGGACAGAACTGACCTGAACTGGCTGCAACTTCAATTAGCACGGAAATGTGAAGTGAGAGGTGTGAAAACCTTGAGCCTAACAATGGCAGGAGAGTTCCACAGCCACCTCCACCCAAATGCAGAGGCCTTTGAAGCCCCCATGGCTTATCCCTGTGTAGAGGTCATTACAATAAAGTACCCCATTGATATTAAAAATAACACTGCATGGAATAAGTACAAAAAAAAGCTCGTCAAGGACAATCCAATGACACTATTTGCTGACTGCTACAAAGAGGGGAACGTAAGCAACTTAATTGTCCATACAGACCATCCCCTGGCATGACACAATGCTATAAGAGCACACTACCCCTATGCCAAGAGAGAGGGTATTGGCCCAGGGTGGAAACTCAGAATACTAGACATTGAGGAAATTGAAACAACCTCTGTCAACGTATACAAGTCTGGAACAGTAATGGTGCAGGGCATCCTCATGCCGTTCCAGCAGGACTTTTATGGGATCAAAGAGCGAGCACAGTAGAAAAGCTCCATCTCTGTGTCGACTCCCCCATCCTGAGTGAGTCTGATCACACCTCTTCAAACTGTCCTGCAGACGAAGATAGTCACCCCACCAGCACTGAACACACTCTGGTCCCACAACTGCACTGCTCCTCCATCATTGAGAAGGATAAATTCACAGAGCTGGAGAGAGACATGGTGGAGCTCAGAAAGCTAGTCCACACAATCCAGACAGAACAAACCCACAAAACAGACCAGCACAACAACACCCCCCAAACAAGACCCAGAGGGCAGAAGGTGGAGATGGACTGCTGTCTGAGAGAGCTGGCTGCTCTACGGACTGAGGTGAGATAACTTAAAGAGGCACATATTGCACTGAAAGAAGAGGTGAGAAAGCTAAGGTGTGACAGAGAGCAGGACACTCCCCCAGAGAAGCCAGCAGAACAGCTCACCTCAGACCTGGACCACAACATCAACACCACAATGGGACAGACAACACAGGACCCACCAACCCAACATACCCCACCCCCTCCTAACAGCCCCCCTTCAGCTCCCGTGATAGCCCTCTTGACAACCCCACACATCCACTGAGGACACACAAAAGCCAGAGATTGTGCTCCTCATTGACTCAAATGGCATTCAAGAGGATAAACCTTTTCCCAAACACAAAGGCAAACACTAGGCATGCCCTGGAGCTGTTGTCAGAGGACAGACTAGGGTCCCCCAGCCACATCATAATTCACACGGGCACAAATTACCTGAGGGCCCAGCAGGAAAGGGTGGCCACAGCACTCAAGGGAGTGATTGAAAAAGATACTTCCACTTTCCCCAACGCACAAGTGATTATCTCCACCATGCTACCACGAAAATACTTTCACCCTGCCACCATACAGCGGGTGAATGGAAGCATTTCACGAGACTGTGCCTCAAAACCTAATGTCTACCTGGCCAACCACTCCACCCTGGACTTGAACAGCCTTTACGACCAGATCTACCTCCACAAGGCAGCAATCCCAACTTTTGCCAGGACCCTGAAGGATGTCACCCTCAACCCTGCCTAGACCAGCGAGACACCCTCCCAGACCTGCAAGACCCCTTCCTGAAGGACCTGCACTGAGAGAACCCATGCCAAGAGGACCTACACCCAGACCACAGCATCATCAGCCACACCCCAACCAGCTAAGACCACCCCAAGCAAACCCTGGCCACACCCTATATAGGCCCCCCCATATCAGACCTATGCCCCTTCTGTCCACTCCATGCCCCCCGCCCCTGCGGCAAGGACCTCAACATGACAGCAGGACATATGCCCTGGCCTTGAGCAGAGCAACAGGCCCAACCCCCACTATTACACCTGCCCAAGCACCATCCTGCGACCTAAGAGGTATGTATCAGATGCTCAACATGCTCTGCTCACACCTACTGTGATGGTCCGGGCCTAAACCACACAAAAACAACACTAGACACTATGGAACACAAAGCTTTTACTATCTCATCCTGGAATATACAAGGTCTGAGGTCATCTGCCTTTGGCCTAAAGAGCAGGAACCCAGACTTCATCAAAGAAATTGGAAATACAGACATTGTCATCCTACAAGAAACATGGTATAAAGGAGATGGACCCACTGGTTGCCCTCTAGGTTACAGAGAGCTGGTAGTCCCATCCACCAAACTACCAGGTGTGAAACAGGGAAGAGACTCAGGGGGTATGCTAATTTGGTATAGTGCAGACCTAACCCACTCTATTAAATTAGTAAAAACAGGAACATTTTACATCTGGCAAGAAATGAATAAGGAAATGATCTCAACAGAGAAAAATGTCCTCATGTGTGCTACCTATATCCCCCCAATAGAATCCGCATACTTTAACGATGACAGCTTCTCCATCCTAGAGGGGGAGATAAACAATTTCCAGGCCCAGGGACATGTACTAGTCTGTGGCGACCTAAATGCCAGAACTGGACAAGAACCTGACACCCTCAGCATACAGGGGGAAAAACGCCTACCTGGAGGTGACAGCATTCCCTCCCCCATATGCCCCCCTAGACACAACTACGACAACATAACCAACAAAAACGGGTCACAACTCCTGCAGCTCTGTCGGACGCTGGGTATGTACATAGTCAATGGTAGGCTTCAAGGGGACTCCTACGGTAGGTACACATATAGCTCATGTCTTGGCAGTAGTACTGTAGACTACTTTATCACTGACCTCAACCCAGAGTCTCTTAGAGCATTCACAGTCAGTCCACTGACACCCCTTTCAGATCACAGCAAAATCACACTCTACTTGAACAGAGCTATGCTCAATCATGAGGCATCAAAGCCAAAGGAAATGAATAATATTAAGAAATGCTATAGATGGAAGGAAAGTAGTGTTGAAATCTACCAAAAAACTATTAGGCAACAACAAATTCAATCCCATCTAGACAATTTCCTGGACAAAACGTTTCACTGTAATAGTGAAAGGGTAAACTTGGCAGTTGAAAACCTAAACAGTATATTTGACCTATCAGCTTCCCTATCAAATCTAAAAATGTCAAACAGAAAACCGAAGAAAATGAACAACAATGACAAATGGTTTGATGAAGAATGCAAAAACCTAAGAAAGAAATTGAGAAACCTATCCAACCCAAAACATAGAGACCCAGAAAACCTGAGCCTACGCCTTCACTATGGTGAATCACTAAAACAGTACAGAAATCCACTACGGAAAAAGAAGGAACAGCATGTCAGAAATCAGCTCAATGTAATTGAAGAATCCATAGACTCTAACCACTTTTGGGAAAATTGGAAAACACTAAACAAACAACAACACGAAGAGTTATCTATTCAAAATGGAGATGTGTGGATAAACCACTCCTCCAATCTTTTTGGAAGAACAAACAGCAAAAACAGCAAAAACATATACATGATCAAATGCAAATCTTAGAATCAGCTATTAAAGACTACCAGAACCCACTGGATTCTCCAATTACATTGAATGAACTACAGGACAAAATACAAACCCTCCAACCCAAAAAGGCCTGTGGTGTTGATGGTATCCTCAATGAAATGATAAAATATACAGACCACAAATTCCAATTGGGTATACTTAAACTCTTTAACATCATCCTTAGCTCTGGCATCTTCCCCAATATTTGGAACCAAGGACTGATCATCCCAATCCACAAAAGTGGAGACAAATTTGACCCCAATAACTACCGTGGGATATGCGTCTACAGCAACCTTGGGAAAATCCTCTGCATTATCATTAACATCAGACTAGTTCATTTCCTCAGTGAAAACAATGTACTGAGCAAATGTCAAATTGGCTTTTTACCAAATTACCGTACGACAGACCACGTATTCACCCTGCACACCCTAATTGACAAACAAACCAAAACAAAGGCAAAGTCTTCTCATGCTTTGTTGATTTCAAAAAAGCTTTTGACTCAATTTGGAATGAGGGTCTCCTATACAAATTGAATGAAAGTGGTGTTGGGGGAAAACATATGACATTATAAAATCTATGTACACAAACAACAAGTGTGCGGTTAAAATTGGCAAAAAACACACACATTTCCTTCCACAGGGCTGTGGGGTGAGACAGGGATGCAGCTTAAGCACCACCCTCTTCAACATATATATCAACGAATTGGCAAGGGCACTAGAACAGTCTGCAGTACCCAGCCTCACCCTACTAGAATCTGAAGTCAAATGTCTACTGTTTGCTGATGATCTGGTGCTTCTGTCCCCAACCAAGGAGGTTCTACAGCAGCACCTAGATCTTCTGCACAGATTCTGTCAGACCTGGGCCCTGACAGTAAATCCCCAAAAAGGTCCAGTTGCCATGACCACAAATACAAATTCTATCTAGACACCGTTGCCCTAGAGCACACAAAAAACTATACATACCTCAGCCTAAACATCAGCGCCACAGGTAACTTCCACAAAGCTGTGAACGATCTGAGAGACAAGGCAAGAAGGGCCTTCTATGCCATCAAAAGGAACATAAAATTTGACATACCAATTAGGATCTGGCAAAAAATACTTGAATCAGTTATAGAACCCATTGTCCTTTATGGTTGTGAGCCGTTAAATTCTACAACCACCTAAAAGGAAGCGATTCCCAAACCTTCCATAACAAAGCAATCACCTACAGAGAGATCCAATTTGGATAAACTCCCATATCTATTGGGTGAAATACCACAGTGTGCAATCACAGCAGCAAGAGTTGTGACCTGTTGCCACAAGAAAAGGGCAACCAGTGAAGAAAAAACACCATTGTAAATACAACCTATATTTATGTTTATTTATTTTCCTTTTTGTACTTTAACTATTTGCACATCATTATAACACTGTATATATACATAATATGACATTTGAAATGTGTTTATTATTTTGGAACTTTTGTGAGTGTAATGTTTACTGTACATTTCTTATTGTTTATTTCACTTTTGTTTATTATCTATTTCACTTGCCTTGGCAATGTAAACACGTTTCCCATGCCAATAAAGCCCTTACATTGAAATTGAATAGAGAGAGAGAGAGAGAGAGAGAGAGAGAGAGAGAGAGAGAGAGAGAGAGAGAGAGAGAGAGAGAGAGAGAGAGAGAGAGAGAGAGAGAGAGAGAGAGAGAGAGAGAGAGAGAGAGAGAGAGAGAGAGAGAGAGAGAGAGAGAGAGAGAGAGAGAGAGAGAGAGAGAGAGAGAGAGAGAGTTACACCTTTGGTTTTGTAGATTTCTCCACCAGGTGCTGTTTGTACAGGGTACAGTGCTGTATACCAGTCCAAACTGAAGCCCACATATCTGTCATCACTCTTCATAATGACCAAACAGGATAGTGGCTAGGGTGTGAGTTGTTTCCTTAACACTGATCAAAAGCTGATGATTTGTCTGTTTGCTTTGTGTGGGTGTTTGTGCATGTATGTGTCAGACCCAGCGCCAGGATAAAGTGACTAAGGGGGCAGTTGAAACCGGTCAGGGGGCACAATTTGGGGGAGTTCTTGCATTGGAATAATATTGCATTTTGCTTATATCACACTATACCACGATAAACATACTGTTCAAATGCCGAGACTCTGAGACCATTGATTGAGTGCTTTCGAAGTCACAGGTTGGCGCGAAATCTGTAGCCTATCTCTGCTGCACTGTATCATCACAATGGACAGCGCCCTACACACTAAAGCAAGGCCATTTTGATAATGAATAGGCTACAAGATAGATAGGCTTTGTAATAGGTGAATTACCCTATGTGAATGCAGCCGTACACACAGCTGTCTTACCAAAATAATGCAAACTAAATGCTGAAAGTAGTAGCCTTGTTATTCATGCATGCAAACAAAAATACTGAATAGCAGTTAGGCTTAGAATACCGACACAACTGCAAATGTGAACGAATGAATGCGAACAGAACAAAACAGCGGTACTAAGTAGTAGGCCTAGTCAACAACATATCAGATCGATAAAGGCATGACACCATCTATATTTAGGCTAGTTACATTAACAGTAAACAAACGCAGTAAACAAAAGGTGAATGGAGATCCAAATAACCAAAACACAGCCTACTACAGTGAGATGTAGCCATGCACAGCTGTCTTGCCAAATAAAAGGGCCTATAGGCTCACTTCAGACATGGAAAATCATGCCGCTCATGAGTTCAGCAACACGTTGTGATAAGGCACAATACACTTCTGTGGATCAAATTGAACCTACGTAATCAATTAAGCAATGCCAGCCTACCAGAAACACATTTCCAATAAGTACAGTTCCATTTACAACCACGAAAACCAATCGGCTACCAGGAAAACCATAATAGAATGTGTATATTTCTATGATGAAAAACACAGATATGTAGCTACTATACCCAGGGGCATCATTTGGGTTCTTGCATTGGAATTCTATTGAATTCTGTTTATCACGCTATACCACAATAAACATAAAAGTTAAAATGCAGAGACCATTGAGTGCTTTTGACCAAGAAGTGGCAAGTTGGAGCAAAATCTCTCCTGCGCTCTATCAGCAACATGGACAGCGCCCAACACACTAAAGCAAGGCCGTTGAAAACCCAGGCTGGTGGTTAAGGAAGTCATCATTTTTTTGCTGAAATGACACAACTGGCTATACCACCAAGATTTTGATAAAAACCAACCAGCTAGATTGTTTTTTACCATTTCAGAAGAGTGGCAGCCTCCTTGATGATCTGTGGAACTTCCTGAGTAATCGATCACTCCATTCTCCCCAAAATCGTCTTGTAAGATCTCCCTCAAATGCCAGTTGGATTAGCTGAGCTTTCCTCAGGTGAAGCATGCTTCTTCTGTGCTGACTGAACACGTTTGTCAAAGTGGAAAATGAGTTCTCGCATGTACAGTTGAAGTCGGAAGTTTACATACACTTAGGTTGGATTCCAGAAAATGATGTCATGGCTTTAGAAGCTTCTGATAGGCTAATTGACATAATTTGAGTCAATTGGAGGTGTCCCTGTGGATGTATTTCAAGGCCTACCTTCAAACCCAGTGCGTCTTTGCTTGACATCATGGGAAAATCCCATAGGGCGGCGCACAATTGGCCCAGTGTCGTCCGGGTTTGGCCGGTGTAGGACTTGCCTAGTTAAATAAAGGTTAAAAAAAAATCAGGCAAGACCTCAGAAAAAACATTGTAGACCTCCACAAGTCTGGTTCATCCTTGGGAGCAATTTCCAAATGCCTGAAGGTACCATGTTCATCTGTACAAACAATAGTACGCAAGTACTATTATGGTCCTCTGTAGCTCAGCTGGTAGAGCACGGCGCATGTAATGCCAAGGTAGTGGGTTAGATCCCCGGGACCACCCATACACAAAAAAACAACAACAAAAAAATATATGACTGTAAGTCGCTTTGGATAAAAGCGTCTGCTAAATGGCATATATAAAGTATAAACACCATAGTGTTTACTAGGATTAAATGTCAGGAATTATGAAAAACTGAGTTTAAATGTATTTGGTTAAGGTGTATGTAAACTTCCGACTTCAACTTTAGCTGTGGACACCCCAAAAGTCAATCCATATGTCAGTGCAGTAAGCACGGATGGCATAGCAATGAGAGGCCCAGAGAATCGTTGCAGGATATCAAGTGGGGTCTATTTGGAGCCAGAGCGGGCGATTTCATTCTGTAAAAACTGGTGAGCAACTCTAAGCTCAGCTTCCACCAAATCTGATTTGCTAAAATCCAGCACTGGTTTCACCTTTTTCATATCTAGGAAGTCATGGCTCTCTGGGTCAAGGGCACACAGGGCCTCAACCAGTTGACTGTTATGTTGGCTGAATTGTTCTGACATTTCACCAATGACAGCATCCAAGAACAGCCTTTTACACTCTGTCTTTTCTCCTCTGTGCTGCTGGCCTACTGTACTGTACACCAGGTATTGCTGGAGATTTGTACTTGCGTAACATCGTTGTTTGCTTGAAGCTGGTGGTGTGTCAGTGCCACTGGCACTGAACTGTGCCCAAATGGCTTTGAACTCTCTGTCACACCTCAGCTTCTCGTCACACTCCAACGCACTGCGGACCAATTTGACTCCAGTGTAAAGATCCGTTGCTTAGGGGAAAATAATAAATAAATAAAATATATTTTAACAAATATATATTTAAAATAATATATATATTTACAAAAATGTATATATGGGGATTGGAAATGATGTAGACAATTACATTGATAGAAGCCACAATCTATCTGCATTATTAAAGCTGATCTACTCCTTAAACAAATCTATAATAATAAAAAGATCCGTTGCTTTTGCCTGGAGTAATTTGTTTGGAGGATTAAGAAGACTGACGATTCTGTGCACCCTGGTGTCTGTAAACTTAAATCCTGGGTCCGTCACGTCTTCAGCAACCATATAGCCTTGAGTCTTACTTTGTTGTACGAACACGTGCATTTGATGTCAGAGAGGAACTTCACAATGCTGTCACAACTTTTAACAACCACTGACACAGTAGCCAGGTATACCCTTCTCCTTTGGCTTTGTTTGGGTACTTTGGCGAAGCCAATTTCTGATATCCATCATGGCAGTGGCAAATTAACTGGTTCGAACTAGCTAAATACGCTAACACTAATAACACTAACACTTTTTACAGCTAGCTAAGAAGCTAACTAAACTCTGTAGTGGTGGGGCGTGAGGCAGAGTTGAGTGAAGCAGCTTCAACTGTAAACTTGACCCCGCCCTTATAAATCAAAATCAAATATTACAGGCGGAGGCATATCACGTTATTAACTTTTTTCTTGCTTTTTATGGAAACCCAAAGGAGTCATACCTAACCACCCCAGTGGTTTTCCATAGGCCCCCTACACACACTGCGGCGCGCTCTATCCATTGTGCTGACACAGTGCAGCAGAGATACAGATTTTGCGGCAACCTGTCAAAATTTTTGCTATTTTTATATAGGGACATAAAACTAAAACTGAGGTGGTACAAGTTTCAACTGAGGGGGCTAAGCCCCCTTTTGGCCCCTCGTGGAGCCGGAGCGGTGTCTGTGTGTGTGTGTGCACATGCGTGCACTGTGTGTGTGTGTGTATACAGGGAGTTGAAGGCCGTTGTCTGTGTGTGTCTTTTCTCAGCTGGCTTTAATTATCTGTTGAGCGAGGCCCTAGGCAGAACCCAGTAGTGATCATTCACTACAGCTTGCCCACGCTAATCCCTATGTGTGTGTGTGTGTGTGTGGGTGTATGGTGTGTCCCGCTATGCTTACTAACGACCCAAAGGAAAGACTCTCTCTGTTCTGTAATGACAGAGAACACATCCTCCCTGACGCTCTGCTCTGCACTAATAACTTGGTCAATCTGACACCAAAAAGTTATATCACCAAAACAATCTATGAGAGAAAGAAAGTAAAACAACCAGAACAGAAACCTTTAGAGACACAAAAAGCCCAGAAACTTTAGCGGTGCAAGAAGCTTTGACTTTGAGATCTTTCAGATGTGTGTTTATTCTTTTGATGGGGCAGGGGGTCCGCGGAACAGAACGAAACACAACTGAGTGGCAGAATCACAGTTTGTTTGTTTATCTTTTAAATGGCTAATTCCTCATTAAAACCGGTCTGAGGCGGCAGGAGACCTTTGATAAAAAGCGGTGCCGTGTTTGCGTTACTTCTTCCACCACGCGGTTGTCTGGCTCCGTCTGCTCAACCTACTGTGTGTGTAGGCTGCAGGCACCAGGAGACTATTGATTTGGCTTGAAAAAATGTGTCATTTTTGTATAATGTTCATAAAATTATCATGATCATCTGTGAGAGGTTTTTTGTTCCAACACCATTATAATTCGCTGCATGAGAACATTCAGTGCTTGGTCAGGAGCTGAAAAGCCCAAAGGTTGGCGACGTGCTATATTAAATATGTTACAAAACACTACCGCCACCTCCCCTCTGCCCTCTCCTCACTCTCACATAAAAAGTTCCCTTTCATTTAATTACTTCACTGTGGCACGTGTGTGTGTGCGTGTGTGCGTGTGCGTGTGTGTTCGCGCTCATACATGTGTGTGAGTGCATGTGTGTGTGTGCCGAGCGTGTCTTTGTGTGTGTTTGTGTGCGTGTGCTCTGTTCTTGCGCATGTGTATGTGCGTCAGTGTGTGAAACCAAAGCCATGCTGTTTCATAGGTCATCCCCCCTCTGTACCTGAACCCACCACGTCCATCAGACTCCAGATTGACTCCAGCTCATTTTTCAACTCTGCTACCTCATGTCCACTTTCTAATAAAGCCAGTGGATGAAGAGAATTAGGAGAGAGGGGAAGGTGGGGAAGGGGAGAAGGGAGGGCTAACGCCACTAATTCCAGTTGCGGCCAGTGTTGGTTTGCGATCTCATTAACACACTGTTGGACTGTCAAACACACGCGTCCACTTGTTCAATCACTGGGGGCAACGCAGGCAGCTTTAAATCCAAAATGAGTTTCATGACTAGGAACCTGTCCCCTCGCGTCCGCATATCCCGCGGAGGCTGATTTATAAGGGCCCGACCCAGGAAATACCACGGACCTCAATCTCATCGGCCCTTTCTTTAAAGTTTGGAGATTGATTTCTTTGTTACTCCATTACTCTGGTTCAAGTCCCTCTCTTACACTCCTTCTCTCTCTCTCTTACACTCCTTCTCTCTCTCTCTTACACTCCTTCTCTCTCTCTCTTACACTCCTTCTCTCTCTCCATCCCCCTATCCACTCTGTTGTCCATCCTTTTCTTCAGTCACCTGTTTCTTCCTTTCTTCTCTACCCATCAACCATCAACTTGCACCTTCCGTTGCTGAGCTACACCTTTAGGGACACCTTCCCACATTATTTATATTCCTGGACTAAAAAGCCCTTTCAATGGAGATTCTCCATCCAGTATGCTTTTTATTACAGGAGTGGGTTTAATCTGGTTTCTGGGAATCCGGCCCTTAAAGGGGAAATCTGCAGTTCAAACGACAACAAAGCTGATGATGCATGTCTAAGTTGTTATATTACAGTTTTTTTTTCAATTGTTTAAGCACAATTTTGAAAACAGGGCCCGGTTTTTCAAACCCCTTCACACAATTAGCACAACACTACACCAAAGTAGCACAACACCTCAGATCATTTGCAAAATGGAACACTTGTCAAAACTCTGTTTGAATCAGGTAAACACTCCTGTGCTCAACCTAAAACACTTTTAGCATTTACACAGAGAAAGTGTAAAAATAAATTCACCAACACCACATGACACCAATTGGGCAGACTAATGAAAATATTTATTTATTTTAATGTACTCAAGTCAGTCAATACTGAACATTTCAACAAAACATTTTCCAGTTTTCATACAGTATTACTGAACGTACCATTGTACTGTAAGCTTACAGTAATACTGTAACATAAATTACACATCCAGTTCAGTACCGAATAAAAAAGAAAAATAACCTAAACATCTCTCCGCCTAGCTGGATCTGGCCACAGGGCCTCGTCAACATCACAGGCTATATTTTCATTTGCAAGGCAACGTGGGAAGAATCTTTTGGAGTGATGAATTCACCCTTGTATGGATGCTGCTTCAATTTGATCACATGCTTCCACCATAGCTTGAATGAGGGCCATCTGGACATAGGGCCGGAGATCATAAACCTTCCACCGCCATGCTGAGAATAACTCCTCGATGGGGTTTAGGAAGGGGGAGTATGGTGGAAGGTATTGAACTGTAAGTTGTGGGTGTTGATGAAACCAGTTTTGGACCAGAGCAGAACGATGGAAAGCTACATTGTCCCAGACGACAATGTATTGCATCTGGTCCCTTTGGTTTGCTGCTGTGATAATATTGTGTAATCTGTCTAAAAATTTAAGAATGAGGTCAGTGTTGTAAGGACCCAAGTTGGCATGGCGGTGGAGGACCCCATTCTGTGTAATAGCAGCACAAAGGGTAATGTTACCCCCACGTTGCCCTGGTACATTGACAATAGCCCTGTGGCCAATGATGTTTCTTCCCCTTCTTCTCACTGTTGTCAGGTTAAATCCAGCCTCATCAATGTATATAAACTCATGCGGGACTTCCTCCGCATCCATTTGCAAAACTCTCTGAAATACAGCAAAAGATCACATTGTGTAGATCAATTTACTGTAGGTCTGCTATACAGTAAAATTACATGTACAGTAAAAAGGTTATGTGTGCAGTACACAATACTACAGTCAGTGAACAAAACGTACCACCACATATTCACGCCGCAGGCCTTTCACCCTGTCTGAATTTCTTTCAAATGGCACTTTATACAGTTGTTTCATCAGAACTTGATGTTTTTTAAGGATACGGGCTATTGTTGACAGAGAGACCTGTTGGACATTATTGAAAATTCGGTGATCATTGACAATATGGGCTTGAATTTCTCTAAGTCTGATTGCATTATTGGCCAAAACAAGGTTTATGATCTCTCTCTCTTGCTCCTGTGTGAATATGGGGCCCCTCCCTCCTTGGTGTTCTCGACGTTCAATCCTATGTTGGCCAAACAAAATACATGTAGCTTACTGTAAAATGATACAGGAATAGATACCAAAACTGTTGATATAGTACATGCAGTAAGCTATGGATTTTCTGTTGACAGAAGATACGTTTCTCACCTGTGCTCTTGACGAAATGTCAGAACTATTGATGCCACCGTGTACCTGCTTAGGTTAGGCTGTACTCTCAGTCCAGCCTCCTTCAGTGTTAGTCCGTGGTTTATTACATGGTCCACAATTGTAGCACGAATTTCGTTACACAGATTTGGTTGTCTTCTTCTTTGTGCATGTCCTACCCCTCCTCCAGGTCTCCGTCTCCGTCTCCCTCTCCCTCTCCCTCTCCCTCTCCCTCTTCCTCTTCCTCTTCCTCTGACACCGTCCATTTTATTTGAAGACAGGTGAACTTACCTGTTGCCTTTTTATAGTGCTTAAACCTGATTGGTGTGTCTACAATTAAGCACCAGTGTGTGTGCACACCTGGTGGCTGTATTTAACCAATTGGTTCATGGGTGTGTTCATTTGAAAGCCTTTGCTTTGAAATTGCAAGGAAATGACATCATTATACATTTCTGTGTCAAATGCATACAAGTGTGTTTAGTGTTTTGCAAATCACTGTGTGTAATGTTTTGCAAAAAGTGTGAAGCTGACAATGTGCTTACAGTTGTGAAAATCTAGGCCAGTGTTTTGCTCCTTGAGTGTAAGGTTTTGCTAATTGTGGGAAAGTTTTAATTTTAGTGTGTAAGCAATTGAAAAAAAACTGTATTATGTCAATAATTTAAAAGTAAAAAAATAGGATGTAGCTATCACAGATTGCCCCTTTAAACTGTTACTGTGCATGTGTATACTACTCCATGCTAGTACAGTATTCAGTACGGTATTCCCCACCCCTCATTAAGAGTTCACTCTCCATTCCACCCAGGAGGGTTTGATCATTAGGACATGTACAGACTGGTGCAGATCAGAGCCGATTCACATCATCTCCATGACTTCAATGACCTTGACTGCTGGCCTATCCTGGTGGAGATATGAGGTAGGTAGCGTGATATAGAGCATGTGATATGTAGATGAGGTGTTGCATATTAAAGAAAATGAAGAGATGGGAGAACTGAGAGCTAATGAATGTTCAACCAGGTTCAACCAGCTTTACTAATTCAAAGGTACGGTAAGAAGTTCCAGGAATCAAGGGTGGCAGGTTTCTAGGTTCTCTGGTAATAGCCTCGGTAGTCTCTTGTGAGATGTGAGTGACAGACTGGTTCCAGGTACTGAGACTATAGCGTTGGTAATGGGAGCTGCAGTATTGTACAGCCAGAGTTGGATCACTGATTTGGGGTTGTGGAACCAGGATAGTGTGTGCAGACCTGATTCTCTGCTGGGTGTCAGTAACTGACATGTACGACCAAGTGATTATGTCCTCCTGGATGGTGCATGCTCTTGTTATCTCAAAGTAACAAAAAATACTTGATTAAGCTGAGTGGGTCATGACTCTTAGTTAGACTATGTGTTTGTCACTCCCCCACCTGATCCACCTGAGTAGATACAGACAGACAGTAGTTACCCATTAGATCTGATGGTGTCATCTGTGTGTCTCATATGTGCCTTTAATTAAGAAGAGATCTCCATAGCCAGCAGTTCTATGGGCAAGATGTAGGTGGCTGGAAGGTAGCTAGACGAATGTGTCCCAGACTGGGGCAAAACTGAAGAGTAATGACTAGCTATGTGGGCCAGCTCCTCTTTTCCACTTCGCAGAGACAGAGGAGAGAGACACCGGGACACACTGTTTCAGGCTTCTTCTTCTCTTCTTACAGAGGAGAGAGAAACCTCGACACACTGTTTCAGGCTTCTTCTTCTCTTCTTAAAGAGGAGAAAGACACCTCGACATGGTGTTTCAGGCTTCTTCTTCTCTTCTTACAGAGGAGAGAGACACCTCGACACACTGTTTCAGGCTTCTTCTTCTCTTCTTAAAGAGGAGAGAGACACCTTGACACGCTGTTTCAGGCTTCTTCTTCTCTTCTTACAGAGGAGAGAGAAACCTCGACATGCTGTTTCAGGCTTCTTCTTCTCTTCTTACAGAGGAGAAAGACACCTCGACACACTGTTTCAGGCTTCTTCTTCTCTTCTTAAAGAGGAGAAAGACACCTCGACATGCTGTTTCAGGCTTCTTCTTCTCTTCTTACAGAGGAGAGAGAAACCGGGACATGCTGTTTCAGGCTTCTTCTTCTCTTCTTACAGAGGAGAGAGAAACCGGGAAATGCTGTTTCAGGCTTCTTCTTCTCTTCTTACAGAGGAGAGAGAAACCGGGACACGCTGTTTCAGGCTTCTTCTTCTCTTCTTACAGAGGAGAGAGAAACCTCGACATGCTGTTTCAGGCTTCTTCTTCTCTTCTTACAGAGGAGAGAGACACCTCGACACGCTGTTTCAGGCTTCTTCTTCTCTTCTTACAGAGGAGAGAGAAACCGGGACATGCTGTTTCAGGTTTCTTCTTCTCTTCTTAAAGAGGAGAAAGACACCTCAACATGCTGTTTCAGGCTTCTTCTTCTCTTCTTACAGAGGAGAGAGACACCTCGACACACTGTTTCAGGCTTCTTCTTCTCTTCTTTAAGAGGAGAGAGACACCTCGACATGCTGTTTCCGGTTTCTTCTCTTCTTACAGAGGAGAGAGAAACCAGGACATGCTGTTTCAGGCTTCTTCTTCTCTTCTTACAGAGGAGAGAGAAACCGGGACATGCTGTTTCAGGCTTCTTCTTCTTTTCTTACAGAGGAGTGAGAAACCGGGACATGCTGTTTCAGGCTTCTTCTTCTCTTCTTACAGAGGAGAGAGAAACCGGGACACGCTGTTTCAGGCTTCTTCTTCTCTTCTTACAGAGGAGAGAGAAACCGGGACATGCTGTTTCAGGCTTCTTCTTCTCTTCTTACAGAGAAGAGAGACACCTCGACATGCTGTTTCAGGCTTCTTTTTCTCTTCTATTCTCACTGAACCAGAGGCAGAGAAGAGAGGGAACAAGATAAGAGAAAGTATCAGACTGGAGATGTTTATCTTTTTTCATCATGACACTGAGATTCATAGTGGGAGAGAAGATGTGCATAGCTCATCAAAGAGTATCTTAAATGAGGCTCAGTAGTGTGTGTGGCCTCCACGTGCCTGTATGACCTCCCTACAACGCCTGGGCATGCTCCTAATGAGGTGGCGGATGGTCTCCTGAGGGATCTCCTCCCAGACCTGGACTAAAGCATCCGCCAACTCCTGGACAGTCTGTGGTGCAACGTGGCGTTGGTGGATGGAGCGAGACATGATGTCCCAGATGTGCTCAATTGGATTCAGGTCTGGGGAACGGGCGGGCCAGTCCATAGCATCAATGCCTTCCTCTTGCAGGAACTGCTGACACACTCCAGCCACATGAGGTCTAGCATTGTCTTGCATTAGGAGGAACCCAGGGCCAACTGCACCAGCATATGGTCTCACAAGGGGTCTGAGGATCTCATCTCGGTACCTAATGGCAGTCAGGCTACCTCTGGCGAGCACATGGAGGGCTGTGCGGCCCCCCAAAGAAATGCCACCCCACACCATGACTGACCCACCGCCAAACCGGTCATGCTGGAGGATGTTGCAGGCAGCAGAACGTTCTCCACTGCGTCTCCAGACGCTGTCACGTCTGTCACATGTGCTCAGTGTGAACCTGCTTTCATCTGTGAAGAGCACAGGGCGCCAGTGGCGAATTTGCCAATCTTGGTGTTCTCTGGCAAATGCCAAACGTCCTGCACGGTGTTGGGCTGTAAGCACAACCCCCACCTGTGGACGTCGGGCCCTCATACCACCCTCATGGAGTCTGTTTCAGACCGTTTGAGCAGACACATGCACATTTGTGGCCTGCTGGAGGTCATTTTGCAGGGCTCTGGCAGTGCTCGTCCTGCTCCTCCTTGCACAAAGGCGGAAGTAGCGGTCCTGCTGCTGGTTGTTGCCCTCCTACGGCCTCCTCCATGTCTCCTGATGTACTGGCCTGTCTCCTGGTAGCGCCTCCATGCTCTGGACACTACGCTGACAGACACAGCAAACCTTCTTGCCACAGCTCGCATTGATGTGCCATCCTGGATGAGCTGCACTACCTGAGCCACTTGTGTGGGTTGTAGACTCCGTCTCATGCTACCACTAGAGTGAAAGCACCGCCAGCATTCAAAAGTGACCAAAACATCAGCCAGGATGCATAGGAACTGAGAAGTGGTCTGTGGTCACCACCTGCAAAACCACTTCTTTATTGGAGGTGTCTTGCTAATTGCCTATAATTTCCACCTGTTGTCTATTCCATTTGCACAACAGCATGTGAAATGTATTGTCAATCAGTGTTGCTTCCTAAGTGGACAGTTTGATTTCACAGAAGTGTGATTGACTTTGAGTTACATTGTGTTGTTTAAGTGTTCCCTTAATTTTTTTGAGCAGTGTATTTGATCCCCTGCTGATTTTGTACGTTTGCCCATTGACAAAGAAATGATCAGTCTATAATTTTAATGGTAGGTTTATTTGAACAGTGAGAGACAGAATAACAACAAAAGAATCCAGAAAAACGCATGTCAAAAATGTTATAAATTGATTTGCATTTTAATGAGGGAAATAAGTATTTGACCCCCTCTCAATCAAAAAGTTTTCTGGCTCCCAGGTGTCTTTTATACAGGTAACGAGCTGAGAATAGGAGCACGCGCTTAAAGGGAGTGCTCCTAATCTCAGCTTGTTACCTGTATAAAAGACACCTGTCCACAGAAGCAATCAATCAGATTCCAAACGCTCCACCATGGCCAAGACAAAAGAGCTCTCCAAAGATGTCAGGGACAAGATTGTAGACCTACACAAGGCTGGAATGGGCTACAAGACCATCGCCAAGCAGCTTGTTGAGAAGGTGACAACAGTTGGTGCGATTATTCGCAAATGGAAGAAACACAAAATAACTGTCAATCTCCCTCGGCCTGGGGCTCCATGCAAGATCTCACCTTGTGGAGTTGCAATGATCATGAGAACGGTGAGGAATCAGCCCAGAACTACACGGGAGGATCTTGTCAATGATCTCAAGGCAGCTGGGACCATAGTCACCAAGAAAACAATTGGTAACACACTATGCCGTGAAGGACTGAAATCCTGCAGTGCCCGCAAGGTCCCCCTGCTCAAGAATGCACATATACAGGGCCGTCTGAAGTTTGCCAATGAACATCTGAATGATTCAGAGGAGAACTGGGTGAAAGTGTTGTGGTCAGATGAGACCAAAATCGAGCTCTTTGGCATCAACGCAACTCGCCATGTTTGGAGGAGGAGGAATGCTGCCTATGACCCCAAGAACACCATCCCCACCGTCAAACATGGAGGTGGAAACATTATGCTTTGGGGGTGTTTTTCTGCTAAGGGGACAGGACAACTTCACCGCATCAAAGGGACGATGGACGGGGCCATGTACCGTCAAATCTTGGGTGAGAACCTCCTTCCCTCAGCCAGGGCATTGAAAATGGGTCGTGGATGGATATTCCAGCATGACAATGACCCAAAACACACGGCCAAGGCAACAAAGGAGTGGCTCAAGAAGAAGCACATTAAGGTCCTGGAGTGGCCTAGCCAGTCTCCAGACCTTAATCCCATAGAAAATCTGTGGAGGGAGCTGAAGGTTCGAGTTGCCAAACGTCAGCCTCGAAACCTTAATGACTTGGAGAAGATCTGCAAAGAGGAGTGGGACAAAATCCCTCCTAAGATGTGTGCAAACCTGGTGGCCAACTACAAGAAACGTCTGACCTCTGTGATTGCCAACAAGGGTTTTGCCACCAAGTACTAAGTCATGTTTTGCAGAGGGGTCAAATACTTATTTCCCTCATTAAAATGCAAATCAATTTATAACATTTTTGACATGCGTTTTTCTGGATTTCTTTGTTGTTATTCTGTCTCTCACTGTTCAAATAAACCTACCATTAAAATTATAGACTGATCATGTCTTTGTCAGTGGGCAAACGTACAAAATCAGCAGGGGATCAAATACTTTTTTCCCTCACTGTATATATGTTCCTACTAGCACTGACTTTGCTGATAACCACTTTATTGAGGGAAAATGTACCTGCTACGACCGTGATATGTGGTTGTCTCACCCAGCTATCTTAAGATGAATGCTCTGGATAAGAGTGTCTGCTAAATGACTAAAATTGAAAACTGTAATGTGTCATCAGACTGTGATTTGGCGGCTCATGCTATTGTTAGAGTCTCTCTCTCTCTCTCTCTCTCTCTCTCTCTCTCTCTCTCTCTCTCTCTCTCTCTCTCATATAGTTAGCATGCCAATAGTTCCCCGATGTTGTACTACATTCGCCAAAATACGAAGGATACACTATCGGTCAAAAGTTTTAGAACACCTACTCATTCAAGGGATTCTTTTCATTTGTACTATTTTCTACATTGTAGAATAATAGTGATGAGATCAAAACTATGAAATAACACATATGGAATCATGTAGTAACCCAAAAAGTGTTAAACAAATCAAAATATATTTTATATTTGAGATTCTTCAAATAGCCACCCTTTGCCTTGATGACAGCTTTGCACACTCCTGCCGTTCTCTCAACCAGTTTCACCTGGAATGCTTTTCCAACAGTCTTGAAGGAGTTCCCACATATGCTGAGCACTTGTTGGCTGCTTTTCCTTCACTTTGCGGTCCGACTCATCCCAAACCATCTCAATTTGGTTGAGGTCGGGGGATTGTGGAGGCCAGGTCATCTGATGCAGCACTCCATCACGCTCCTTTTTTTTTTTTTTTTTTTTTCTGGGGGTAGATCAGCTTAATATTGCAAATAGATTGTAACTTCTATCAATGTAATTGTCTGCATCACTTCCAATCCCCCATGTTTTTTATATATATACACTCCCCTTTATTACTTTTCAACCCCGCCATCTTTTCCCTACTTGGGGTAAATTAGTGAACAACAATGCCCAGGCCTCTACTTCCAGCCTATACTTACTATCTACATCTTATGGACACAGTCAATTTTACAATAATTCTATTTTATTTGTTTTTGCTCCTGAACTTCTTCTACTCTCAACCTCTCCGATCATTTTCATGATGTCCATCCGGTTTGCTTCTATATGCCATATCTTTCTAACTGTGCTCTTTCCCAAAAGCTCCCAACATACAACCTATATACTTATTATGGACACAGTATGCTTACATTATTAGTTATCTTGTTGTTATTTGTTATTAGTCCCATCCTTCAACTCCATTCAATACCTCCCATCTATCTCTTAACACCATCCATATTGGATTTATATTTGCCATATATATTTCAACCGTACTGTGATGTTTTACAAAAGTTCTGAACCTTTCTATTCTCATTGCTTCTACAGATTGTCACGGACAGAAGAGGACCCAAGAGCGCAAGTTCAAATTCAGAGTTCTTTATTGAAGGTTTCAGGCGGGAAGAGGAGTGCCAGGGGTGTCAGGGGTTCCAGGGGTGCTTGGGGCTCTGGGGTTTTTCAGGGTCCTGTGGGTACCTGTGCTCCGGGGGTCACCAAATGTCCGGGGGTGTCCAGTCCAAGTGCTTAGTGTGTGTGTTCCCCAGTGATGGAGCGGCGTATCGGGCTGAGGGTGGTGAAGCGTCTGGGCACGCTCATCTGGTGGTCGGAGACCTGGGGGAACACACACACAACAGCAATATGAATGGCAGGCAGAAGTACAGATCAGGGCTGGGCAAATATCGTGGTGAGAGACAGAAAGCAGAATCGAGTTACCGGAGGGGCTGAAGATCGGAGAGTAGTCGAGGTCCAGAAGGCAGGTCGGGATAGACGGGGCAGTAGAACAAGGAGGCAGTCAAGAAAGGATCGGTATCACAAACAGGAGTCAGAGCGCAGACAGGCAGGTTACTGGTCCGGGTTTGAGGACGATCTGACAGGGCTTGGCTGAAAAACAGGGCTTGATATACTGGGAGAGGTTAGTGGGGAAATGCAGTTCAGCTGGCAGAGTAATTAGAACAGAGTGAGGCAAGGTGAGGATGGTGAGTGGGAAATGCAGTGCAGCTGGCCAGGTAACAAGAGCAGAGCAGGGCGGAGCCAGGTGGAGCTCGTTAGGCAGAGTAGGGAGAGAGTGAGCAGAGTGGCAGAGAATTGAATGCAATCAATGTTGCTACCAGGGAGAGAGAGTGCTCATGACAGGACCCCCCCTCCAAGGGACGGCCCCAGAAGTCCCAAGAACAACATCATGCCGGGAGGGTGGAGGGGAGCAGGCGGCGGGTCAGAACTCCTCCGAGCGGTCCGAGTGAATCTCCTCATCCTCAGAAGGAGCTGGAGGGTCACGGTCGGGAGACAGGACAGGCACTGAGACAGGAGCAGGGTCAGGCACAGGACAGGAAGCAGGGCGGGCAGGACGGCTAGGAACCCCTCTTGGACGGCCCCTACGGATTGCAGGCTGATCAGGATGTAGTCGGTGGAAGTCAGTGATAAGGGTCCGGTCCACTATCCTCCTGGCCGGGATCCAGGTCCTCTCCTCTGGACCATATCCCTCCCAGTCAACGAGGTACTGGAGACCCCTACCCCTTCGCCTAGAGCGGAGCAGCCGCCGGACGGTGAAGACAGGACCGCCATCTACGAGGCGCGGAGGAGGTGGCGCCGGAGCTGCAGGGACCAGGGGACTTTCATGGACCGGCTTGACCTTGGAGACGTGGAAGGTGGGGTGGACCCGCATGGAAGCGGGCAACTGAAGTCGGACCGCCGTTGGACTGATGACTTTCTGCACAGGAAAAGGACCAATGAAGCGAGGGGCCAGCTTTCGTGATTCAACCCGCAGCGGCAGATCCCGGGCAGACAGCCAGACCTTCTGACCAACCCGGTAAGTAGGTGCTGGGGTCCTCCGTCGGTTGGCACCGACGGCGTAGCTGGTTCCAGACTTCAGGAGCACAGTGCGAGCCTGGGCCCAAGTGCGGCGGCAGCGGCGGGCATACGCAAGAGCAGACGGACAGGTGGCATCCGCCTCCTGGCTGGCAAACAGTGGAGGTTGATACCCGTAGACACACTGAAAGGGGGAGAGCCCGGTGGAGGAACTGGTGAGTGAATTATGGGCATATTCCACCCAGAGCAGGTGTTGAGCCCAGGCCCGGGGATTTTGGGAAGCCACACACCTCAGTGCCTTCTCCAGCTCCTGGTTCATGCGTTCAGTCTGGCCGTTTGACTGCGGGTGGAATCCAGACGATAGGCTGGCGGTGGCCCCAAGGAGATGACAGAACTCCTTCCAAAAGGTTGCTGAGAATTGCGGGCCCCGGTCTGACACTATATCCTGGGGTAGGCCATGGATACGAAACACATGTTCCAGGACCACCTGGGAGGTCTCTTTAGCAGAGGGTAGTTTGGGAAGGGGCACGAAGTGGGTCATCTTACTAAAGCGGTCAACAATGGTAAGGATGACTGTGTGTCCGTCAGAGGGCGGAAGGCCCGTAACAAAGTCCAGTGAAACGTGGGACCAGGGCCTCTTGGGTATGAGTAGGGGTTGCAGCAACCCAGCAGGAGGCTGGTTGGGGGTCTTGTTTCGGTTACAAGTGGGACAAGCTCGGATGAATTCTCGGACATCCCGTCTCATCCGCCGCCACCAGAACCGCTGGCGGACCAGATGAAGGGTGCGAGTGATGCCGGGATGACAGGCCAGACGGGATTCGTGCCCCCACTGAATCACAGGTGACCTGAGATTTGCTGGAACAAACAGACGGTTGGGGGCGCTGGTGCTTGGACCTGGCTGGTCCCGAAGAGCCTCCATGACCTGCTTCTCGATCTCCCAGGTGAGGGCCGCTACGACCAAGTGGCTGGGAAGAATGGGGGCTGTCATGGCGGTGGTCTCGTCCTTCTGAAACATCCGGGAAAGAGCATCAGGTTTGATGTTGCGAGATCCCGGGCGGTAGGAGAGCGTGAAATTGAAGCGCGTAAAGAACAGAGACCACCGCTGTTGACGGGAGTTCAGCCTCCTGGCTGTTTGGATATACTCCAGGTTCTTGTGGTCTGTCCACACTACGAATGGTTCCTTTGACCCCTCTAACCAGTGCCGCCATTCTTCAAGGGCGAGCTTGACAGCCAACAGCTCGCGGTTCCCAATGTCGTAGTTGCATTCGGCAGGGGTTAGCCGACGGGAGTAGAAGGCACAGGGGTGCATCTTGCCATCCTCAGCTGCTCTTTGAGAAAGCACTGCACCCACTCCCACGTCCGAAGCATCTACCTCCACCACAAACTGCCTTGCTGCATCTGGCATCTGGAGGATGGGAGCAGAAGTGAAACATGTCTTGAGGATATTGAAGGCCTTATCAGCAGCTGATGTCCATTGGTACGGTTGTTTAGTGCTGGTTAGCGCCGTGAGGGGTGCAGCCACTGTGCTATAGTTTCTGATGAATCTCCTATAAAAGTTGGCAAAGCCCAGGAACTGTTGCAACTTTTTCCGAGACTCAGGAACTGGCCAGGAAGTGACAGCCGACACCTTCGTGAGATCCATCTGAATGCTGCCCTCGGTCACCACATACCCCAGGAATGAAACGGTTTTGGCATGGAACTCGCACTTCTCTGCCTTCACAAAAAGAGAGTTCTCCAGCAGGCGGCGCAGGACCAACTGGACGTGGTGCGTGTGTTCTGACAGAGTCTTTGAGAATATTAAAATATCGTCAAGGTACACAAATACGAACGTATTTAGCATGTCCCTGAGGATATCATTCACTAGGGCTTGAAAAACTGCTGGGGCATTGGTGAGGCCGAAGGGCATGACGAGATATTCATAGTGGCCGGTTGGTGTGTTGAACGCTGTCTTCCATTCGTCTCCCTCCCTCATCCGCACCAGATGGTAGGCATTGCGAAGGTCCAGCTTTGTGAATACAGTGGCTCCCTGCAGCAGTTCGAAGGCAGACGAAAGTAAGGGCAGTGGGTAGCGATTCTTAACCGTGATGTCGTTCAGACCCCGGTAATCTATGCATGGACGAAGAGAACCGTCCTTCTTGCCGACAAAGAAGAATCCCGCTCCTGCGGGGGAAGATGACGGTCTAATTATCCCGGCGGCAAGAGAGTCATTAATGTAGTCCTCCATGGCCTTTCTTTCCGGGGCTGACAGTGAATACAGACGACCCTTGGGAGGTGCTGTGCCAGGCAGGAGATCAATCGCGCAGTCATAGGGTCTGTGTGGGGGTAGAGATGTCGCCTTGGATTTGTTGAACACCTCTTTCAGGCTGTGGTAACAGGCCGGAACATTGGATATGTCGGAGGTAGCGCTAGATCTTTCCCGGTGAACGGGCAGGGTGGCCCCCCTTAAACAGGTCTGGTGACAACTCCTTCCCCACTCACGGACTGTTCCTGTCTCCCAGTCGATGTGGGGGTTGTGCTGACGGAGCCACGGGTATCCAAGAATGAGTGGTTGGCCAGGTGAGTGTAGGAGGTGAAACTGGATGGACTCCTGGTGGTTTCCTGACAGCAGGATTGTCACAGGGGCGGAGATATGAGTGACAGTGCCAAGATGATGCCCATCCAGGGCTCGTGCAGGAATGGGTTGTGTCAGTGGATGATGGTTCACGCCCAGTTGCTGTGCAAGCTCAGGGTCCATGATGTTTGCTTCGGCTCCGGAATCCACAAGGGCGGCCAATGTATGAGTCTTGTCAGAAAGCTGAAGGCGGAGATGAAGCAGGGTCTGTCGGATGGAGGGAGACTGAAGGCTTGTTGAGCTCACCCGGATCTCCCCTACACCTGGTGAGCTGCGGCTTTTGCCGGACAAGTGGCGACACGGTGATTTTCGCCACCACAGTAGAGGCAAAGGTTGGAGCTTAGACGGCGCCGACGCTCCTCGGGAGTCAGAGAGGCACGGCCAATCTCCATGGGCTCAGGCTGATTGAGTTGGCTATGGGACTTGACAGGCAGGGGCTGGACAGAAGCGGTATCGACCCGAGTGCGGATGGCAGGTTGACTGAGACGGCCCTTCTCCCTCCTCCGGGTCTGTATACGGCGGTCAATGCGGACGGCAAGGTCAATGGCGGCATCAAGCGTTGAGGGCGGGTCATGGGAAACAAGCTCGTCTTTGATATAGTCCGCCAGGCTATGGAGGAAGGCTTGCACCAGTGCCTCTGGGTTAAACGAGCTTTGACTGGCCAGGGTACGAAAGTCAATGGAGAAGTCTGCCACTGTCCGATTGCCCTGACGGATGGTGAGCAGAGCTTGTGACGCTTCGGCTGTTGGCGAGCCTAGGTCAAAGACCTTTAACATCTCCTCCTCAAAGGCACTGAAGGAGGCACAGGCTGGGGTTTGCCGGTCGAATTCCGCCGTTCCCCACAACCGAGCTCGACCGGTGAGATGTGTGATGACATACCCCACCTTGGCTCCCTCTGTTGAGAAAGTCCTGGGCTGTAGTGCAAACTGGATTCGGCAGCTGCTCAAGAATGGTCTTACTTGCTTCTGGTTGCCATCAAAACGTTCCGGGTTCCCAATCTTTGGTTCAGGAGCGTGGGGATCTGGTGGCAGCACTGCCGGGCCTGCAGCATTGGGACCTCCAGCGGAGGGATGAAGGAGTGTCGGTGGTACAGGAACAGAAGGACCAGGGGGGGGTGCAGGTGGAGTAGCCGGGTTTGAGAGTAGTTGCAGGGCTTGGGCTAGCTGTTGTTGCTGCAGTTGGAACTGTTGTTGCTGCTGGTTGAATAGCTGGAGAAGGGAAGCGATGTCGCCAGCCATCCGATTTATGTCTCCCTCAGAGCGTTCCAGTCGCTGTAGGGCAGTCATCTCTGGCTCTTCTTCCATCGTGGTCAGGGAGTGCGCTGGGTCCATGATGGTCAGATCGTTCTGTCACGGACAGAAGAGGACCCAAGAGCGCAAGTTCAAATTCAGAGTTCTTTATTGAAGGTTTCAGGCGGGAAGAGGAGTGCCAGGGGTGTCAGGGGTTCCAGGGGTGCTTGGGGCTCTGGGGTTTTTCAGGGTCCTGTGGGTACCTGTGCTCCGGGGGTCACCAAATGTCCGGGGGTGTCCAGTCCAAGTGCTTAGTGTGTGTGTTCCCCAGTGATGGAGCGGCGTATCGGGCTGAGGGTGGTGAAGCGTCTGGGCACGCTCATCTGGTGGTCGGAGACCTGGGGGAACACACACACAACAGCAATATGAATGGCAGGCAGAAGTACAGATCAGGGCTGGGCAAATATCGTGGTGAGAGACAGAAAGCAGAATCGAGTTACCGGAGGGGCTGAAGATCGGAGAGTAGTCGAGGTCCAGAAGGCAGGTCGGGATAGACGGGGCAGTAGAACAAGGAGGCAGTCAAGAAAGGATCGGTATCACAAACAGGAGTCAGAGCGCAGACAGGCAGGTTACTGGTCCGGGTTTGAGGACGATCTGACAGGGCTTGGCTGAAAAACAGGGCTTGATATACTGGGAGAGGTTAGTGGGGAAATGCAGTTCAGCTGGCAGAGTAATTAGAACAGAGTGAGGCAAGGTGAGGATGGTGAGTGGGAAATGCAGTGCAGCTGGCCAGGTAACAAGAGCAGAGCAGGGCGGAGCCAGGTGGAGCTCGTTAGGCAGAGTAGGGAGAGAGTGAGCAGAGTGGCAGAGAATTGAATGCAATCAATGTTGCTACCAGGGAGAGAGAGTGCTCATGACACAGATTGTGAATTGAAAATAAACATTTTTGCTAAAAGTATTATTATATTATTGATCGATTGACTATGACTTTTGAGATCACCCAGTAATGCTATCTGCAAGGTTAGCTCCAGGTAAATATTGCAATAATTTAGCCATTCCTGGACCTGTGTCCAAAAACAAGCTACAAATGGACAGAACCAAAACAAATGATCTAATGATTCTGTCTCTTCACAGCAAAATCTGCAGAGCTGGGAAGATTGTATCCCCCATATAAATAACATTCTATTGGTAGCAAGAATTTTATATAATAATTTAAATTGAAAGATTCTAATTTTTGAATCTGGTGTCGTTTTGCGTGTCAGTTCATAAACACTATGCCATGGGATCGGTACGTCAAAAATCTCTTCCCAACTATTTTGCAATGTCCCGAATGCCGCAGTGGTCTAAGGCACTGCATCGCAGTGCTAGCTGTGCCACTAGAGATCCTGGTTCGAATCCAGGCTCTGTCGTAGCCGGCCGTGACCGGGAGACCCATGGGGCGGCGCACAATTGGCCCAGCGTCGTCCAGGGTAGGGGAGGGAATGGCAGGCAGGGATGTAGCTCAGTTGGTAGAGCATGACGTTTGCAACGCCAGGGTTGTGGGTTCGATTCCCACGGGGGGCCAGTATGAAAAATATATATTGTATGCACTCATTAACTGTAAGTCGCTCTGGATAAGAGCGTCTGCTAAATGACTAAACATTTTTAAAAATATATGGGACGGCTGTCAATCCTTAAGTGAAACTGATATACTTTTTTATTTATCACAGTTTTCCTTAACGAATTATGTTCTTTAATGCAAGGCCGACAGACAAGTTCCTTACTTTCTCCCCCTTCCACTTTCCTCTTCCACTTTTGCGGTAAGGCTGCAATTATTTGGTTGTAATTTTGGGTAGAGCAGACATTTCCATATGTTTTTGTTAGCTGCATGTGCGACATAACTCCACCAGTCCTACCGATGATATCATTTACGAAGATTATACCTTTTTTTTAAATTCTGTCAAAAAATAAAGGTTTTTTGTCAATTAGTATATTTGAATTTAACCACAATATTTGTTGCATTATTTGTTCTGTCGTTTCTGGAGGATTAAATTAAAATTGCAACCAACTTTCTATGGCTTGTTTTAGAAATAGTGATATTTGGGAGATGATTTCCTTTTCAAATAACTGACAATGAGTTGTTGTAATCTGAATAAAGGGAAAAAGGCCATTCTTGAACATTGGGTGAGACAATCTTACTAATTTGCTTGAGAACCAGTTTGGATTTAAGTATAACTTTTGTATGACTGAAGTTTTTAGTGATAGGTCTAATGCTTTAATATTCATCACTCTCCTTCTTGGTAGAATAGCCCTTACACAGCCTGGAGGTGTGTTGGGTTATTGTCCTGTTGAAAAACAAATGATAGTCCCACTAAGCCCAAACCAGATGGGATGGCGTACCGCTGCAGAATGCTGTGGTAGCCATGCTGGTTAAGTGTGCCTTGAATTCTAAAGAAATCACAGACAGTGTCACCAGCAAAGCACCCCCACACCATAACACCTCCTCCTCCATGCTTTACGGTGGGAAATACACATGCGGAGATCATCCGTTCACCCACACCGCGTCTCACAAAGACACAGCGGTTTGAACCAAAAATCTCAAATTTGGACTCCAGACCAAAGGACACATTTCCACCGGTCTAATGTCCATTGCTCGTGTTTCTTGGCCCAAGCAAGTCTCTTCTTCTTATTGGTGTCCTTTAGCAGTGGTTTCTTTGCAGCAATTCGACCATGAAGGCCTGGTTTCCGAGCTGGTCATGGGTACACCTCAGCCACGCTCAAGGTCCTAAACGATATTCTAATCGCGATCGATAAAAGACAGTACTGTGCAGCCATCTTCATCGACCTGGCCAAGGCTTTCGACTCTGTCAATCACCGCATTCTTATTGGCAGACTAAATAGCCTTGGTTTCTCAAATGACTTCCTCGCCTGGTTCACCAACTACTTCTCAGATAGAGTTCAATGTGTCAAATCGGAGGGCCTGTTGTCTGGACCTCTGGCAGTCTCTATGGGGGTGCCACGGGGTTCAATTCTCGGGCCGACACGGGGTTCAATTCTCGGGCCGACCCCCGACTCTATTCTCTGTGTATATCAATGATGTCGCTCTTGCTGCTGGTGATTCTCAGATCCACCTCTACGCAGATGACACCATTTTGTATACATCTGGCCCTTCATTGGACACAGTGTTAATAAACCTCCAAACGAGCTTCAATGCCATACAACACTCCTTCCGTAGCCTCCAACTGCTCTTAAACGCTAGTAAAACTAAATGCATGCTCTTCAATCGAAAGCTGCTTGCACCCGCCTGCCCGACTAGAATCACTACTCTCGGCGGGTCTGACTTAGAATATGTGGACAACTACAAATACCTAGGTGTTTGGTTAGACCGTAAACTCTCCTTCCAGACTCACATTAAGCATATCCAATCCAAAGTTACATCTAGAATCGGCTTCCTATTTCGCAACAAAGCCTCCTTCACTCATGCTGCCAAACATGCCCTCGTAAAACTGACTATCCTACCGATCCTTGACTTCGGCGATGTCATTTACAAAATAGCCTCCAACACTCTACTCAGCAAATTGGATGTAGTCTATCACAGTGCCATCCGTTTTGTCACCAAAGCCCCATATACAACCCATCATTGTGACCTGTACGCTCTTGTTGGCTGGCCCTCACTACATATTCGTCGCCAAACCCACTGGCTCCAGGTCATCTATGAATCACTGCTAGGCAAATCCCCGTCTTATCTTAGCTCATTGGTCACCATAGCAACACCCACCCGTAGTATGCGCTCCAGCAGGTATATCTCACTGGTCATCCCCAAAGCCAACACCTCCTTTGGCCGCCATTCCTTCCAGTTCTCTGCTGCCAATGACTGGAACGAACTGCAAAAATCTCTGAAGCTGGAGACTCTTATCTCCCTCACTAACTTTAAGCATCAGTTGTCAGAGCAGCTTACCGATCACTGCACCTGTACACAGCCCATCTGTAATTAGCCCACCCATCTACCTCATCCCCATATTGTTATTTATTTTGCTAATTTGCACCCCAGTATCTCTATTTGCACATCGTCTTCTGCACATCTATCACTCCAGTGTTAATACTAAATTGTAATTATTTTGCACTATGGCCAATTTATTGCCTTACCTCCATAAATTACTACATTTGCACACACTGTATATAGATTTTCTATTGTGTTTTTGACTGTACGTTTTGTTTATTCCATATGTAACTCTGTTGTTGTTTTTATCGCACTGCTTTGCTTTATCTTGGCCAGGTCGCAGTTGTAAATGAGAACTTGTTCTCAACTGGCTTACCTGGTTAAATAAAGGTGTCTGTTAATTGAACACTGAGAAACATTTATTGGGCTGAAAGTTCTGAGGCTGGTAACTCTAATGAACTTATCCTCTGCAGCAGAGATAACTCTGGGTCTTCCATTCCTGTGGCTGTCCTCATGAGAGCCAGTTTCATCATAGTGCTTGATTGTTTTTGCGACTGCACTTGAAGAAACTATCAAAGTTCTTGACATTTTCCGGATTGACTGACCTTCATGTCTTAAAGTAATGATGGACTGTCGTTAAGAGATAGATGGGAGGTATTGAATAGAGTTGAAGGATGGGACTAATAACAAATAACAACAAATAATAACAAAGATAGCTAATAATGTAAGCATACTGTGTCCATAATAAGTATATAGGTTGTATGTTGGGAGCTTTTGGGAAAGAGCACAGTTAGAAAGATATGGCATTTAGAAGCAAACCGGATGGACATCATGAAAATGATATCTATATATCTATATATATATATAGATATAGAATTATTGTAAAATTAACTCTGTCCATAAGGTGTAGATAGTAAGTATAGACCGGAAGTAGAGGCCTGGGCGTTGTTGTTCACTAATTTACTCCAAGTAGGGAAAGGATGGTGGGGTTGAAAAGTAATAAAGGGGAATATATATATAAAAAATAAAAATAAACATGGGGGATTGGAAGTGATGCAGACAATTACATTGATAGAAGATACAATCTATCTGCAACATTAAGCTGATCCATCCCCCCTAAAAAAAAAAAAATAAAAAAAATAAATAAAAAAAAAATGATGGACTGTCGTTTCTATTTGCTTATTTGAGCTGTTTTTGACTTGGTCTTTTACCAAATATGGCTATCTTCTGTATACCCCCACTACCTTGTCACAACACAACTGATTGGCTCAAACGCATTAAGAAGGAAAGAAATTAAGAAAGAAAGAAGGCACACCTGTTAACTGAAATGCATTCCAGGTGACTACCTCATGAAGCTGGTTGAGAGAATGCCAAGAGTGTGCAAAGCTGTCATCAAGGCAAAGGGTGGCTATTTGAAGAATCTCAAATATAAAATATATTTGATTTGTTTAACACTTTTTTGGTTACTACATGATGTGTTATTTCATAGTTTTGATGTCTTCACTATTATTCTACAATGTAGAAAATAGCAAAAAATAAATAAAACCCTTGAATGAGTAGGTGTTTGTAGTGTATGATGAATTATGACTTTGCTAATGTTTTCAAGTGGAACCTGAGAGGAGGTTTATTCAGTTTTAGAGGGAGCCGTTTTAGGGTGACACACCATAGAACAGAGGAAGTCTGTTAGGTGTCCTCCCGGGATTGGTCTGTAGGGGAACACCCATATCAGATTACATAGCATATATACCACAGTTGGGAGAAAGGAAGACAGAATAATCATATTAGAGATGGGGCGATTATTCTCCGGGTATCTGCAGGTATCTGTAAATCGACGCTGTAACCCTTTGTTATGAATAAACCTTATGATGAAAATACAGCGTCAGCGGGTCCTCCTTGTCGCACAGCATAATTAGCAACGTTAACTCGACACTACATGTTCTAAAACTTTTGACCGGTAGTGTACAAGCAGTGGACACTATTTCCGTGCTTTTAGGGCCCATAATGCAATTCTTCAGAAAATGGGCGTGGCTTCACAATGTTTTCAGATTTGAAGAAAATTTCAGAAAATATGCAGCCGAAGTCCGACGAGAGCGGATACAAATTCATTGCTTTAACTAATTATGACAAATGTTTAGAAAATGTTGAGCAATGTAATAAAGTAATAACTTTTCAAATAAATTACGTTACACATTATGTTGGCTGACAATTTGTTAGCTACGCTATCCTTACGAACCGCATAGCACATCATTACAGCAGTATGTACCGGTATGTTAGCTAGCTACCTAATGTTAGTTGGCTACTAATTCATCGAACTTGTCAGTATATTAACTATATGGTATCTAAGTAACTACCCAATGTTTATTGACTTGATTATTCATGTCGTTCTTAGCTTAGCTAAGTGGTATAGTCATTGTGCGTTCTCAATGGACATTGTTAATGAAGCCATAAGATGTCTAGCTAGTAATTTGTTATGTTAACAAGCTAGCAAGAGATTGCATAGCAACAGCATCAACTTCCGGTAGACAGGCGTAGCGCTAGTACGCTCAACTGAAAGGATACCATTCGTATAATAAAATGAACTAATAGTATATCATATGTAGTATATCCCCATTAAGTATGTATACAGTATGTTAGTATGGGTATTCGAACACAGTTATAGAGTACTGTAGCATAAACTAGTTCTTCCTGGGCTAGTCACATGGTCAGGACATCCTCATGATGGTATCACCCTCTGGCTCTGAGTGAGCCCTACTATTGCATAGCATTTTCAACATGTTTGTTTATTCATGCATTTCTTATTATTATTTATTCACAGTTTTATTTATTTATCTATACATTTTGTTTTAGGAGCATGCGAAACCTCCCTCCCGGTGAACACGTGATGATATGGCTGGATGTCGGCTTGTTTTAACTAGGCTCATTACCCGGTGGGAAACGACTCCAATTAATTAAAATAATTTGCTGTTATCGCGGCTGCTGCTGTTGCTGCTTTGGTTAGCCAAACGTTACCGGGGGAGTGCTGTGCAGAGGCAGCCTGCTCCTCTCTCTCTCTCACCCTGCCTGGCGAACGCCACTCCTCTGCCGCCACAGTTTCTCTGGCTAATTAGCGACGTAGGAGGAATATTTTACGCCATATTAACATGCTGTGTTTTGGCCCGCTTCTGTGGGCAGAAGAAGAAGAAGAAGAAGAAGAAGAAGAAGAAGAAGAAGAAGAAGAAGAAGAAGAAGAAGTAGAAGAAGAAGAAGAAGAAGATATGACCTCACTTACACTCATTGCATAAATGAAAGAGAAGTGTAAGAAGTGCATGGTTGAGGTTAGGTAGGCTGCTGTAGTAACTATATCCACAGTACATAGCCTACCCTATCAACCCTCAAATTCATACAGATGACTCAAATGTAAATGTAAAATTTGACTAGTTTCGTCGCAGTAGTAAAATAATCATGCAGCAGGAGGATCTGATTTTTTCTTTTTAAAGGTGATAATTTCTAACCGGAAATTCGTTTTGATAGTCTACAGTAGTTTAGGTGTAGCCTATGGCTGCATTTCTGAAACACTTGTATGTCGTAGTGGAGACCAATATCTATCTTTTGTTATTAAGCTGTATAAAATGACAGTTGTTGATGTGTATGGCTGCATTTCTGAAACACTTGTATGTCATAGTGGAGAACAATATCTATCTTGTGTTATTAAGCTATATAAAACGACAGCTGTTGATGTGTATGGCTGCATTTCAGATACAGTTTTGTAAATTTGAATGTCGCAGTAGTAGGACCAACAGTAGTAGGACATTTACTCTGTCTGGTGCTTTAGCGTTTGAGCGAGAGAGAGAGAGAGAAAGAAAACTGCAGGTTTTCAGTGAAT
Source organism: Coregonus lavaretus (assembly GCF_964263955.1). Taxonomy (NCBI): domain Eukaryota; kingdom Metazoa; phylum Chordata; class Actinopteri; order Salmoniformes; family Salmonidae; genus Coregonus; species Coregonus lavaretus. The sequence continues at coordinate 55,536 of NW_028163372.1, forward strand.
TTATGTAAATCACGAGACTCATTCGAATTTTATGCGGCGCAGAGTGATCAAATTAAGATACATCTGTACTAATGAATATGACCTAATATGTCCACTTGGGTGACATACAACTACAATGGTTAAATGTCACTATGTTTACATATTTTAACGAGACCAAGGACCTTGGCAATACATAGTACATACACCCCTATACTGCTTCATTCTGCTCTGAATCAGGGTATTGAACAGCAACAACAGAAAGGCTATTGAGCAACAATGACTAACTCAGAATTGATAATGCTGACAAGACAATGGATCCTCTATACGTCTATGGTCCCCGGTCTGAACATCAGCCATTGTTGTACCCAAGAGAACAATACTTAAATGACATTGAGAGGGGTAGTAAATGAGAAATAGTGAAAAGGAGATATTTGACTTTAATGAGTGTGGCGAGTCTCTCCAGTGACCATGGACCCAAAAGCTGATCCAGACCAGACAGTAGCACTGGTGAACCCGTTCCCGGAGAGGAGGGCTTCTCCAGGGGTTGACTATCAATCTGTAAGGCCCCTCCTGGATCTGGATTCTGGATGTCCATGTTGTACGTTCATCTATAATGGAGAATGTGAATAACGAGTCGTGTTGTGCGTGGGTGGAAGAAACGGGTACAGTAGATGTCTATATGAGATTGGGAGATAGGGGATGGGTGCAAACCTACTGTGGGGGTTGATACAGTAAGAAGTGGGGGAAAGGGTGGTATCTATTCCTTCTTCGTATCTCGGAATGTCGCTGATATTTAAAAAAAAGTATCAAAGTCAATTTACGATGCGAAAGGCACCCTCATTAAATATGGTTTGTGAATCGTGTCAAACAACTTGTTGGTGAGTGACGGTGCCACGTTTTATATCTCTTTGTTATTTCCTCTTTTTGTATCTCTGTTTGTTCTCTGCTTGTTAATCCACCAGTCAACACAGTCTAAACCCAGTGATGAGGATTTATAGTGGGCCAGGCCTCCCTCATTGTGTTTGATCACTGTACCGCTGCCTGCTGAGCCCAAAGCCCCTATAGTGTGTGTGTGTTTGTGTGTGTGTCTCTGTGTATGTGTGTGACTGCACTTTACATACACATTATATACTACTAAGGCACACACATACATGAAGACACACACACACACAGATATACAGTGCATTCGGAAAGTATTCAGACCCCTTGACATTTTCCACGTTTTGTTACATTACAGCCTTATTATAAAATTGATTAAAAAATAAATAATCCTCATCAATCTACACACAATATCCCATAATGACAAAGCGAAAATCTTATTTACATAAGTATTCAGACCCTTTCCTATGAGACTCGAAATTGAGCTCGAATGCATCCTGTTTCCATTGATCATCCTTCAGATGTTTCTACAACTTGATTGAAGTCCACCTGTGGTCAATTCAATTGATTGGACATGATTTAGAAAGGCACACAGCTGTCTATATAAGATCCCACAGTTGACAGTGCATGTCCGAGCAAAACCCAAGCCATGAGGTCGAAGGAATTATCCTTAGAGCTCCGAGACAGGATTGTGTAGAGGCACAGATCTGGGGAAGGGTACCAAAAAATATCTGCAGCATTGAAGGTCCCCAAGAACACAGCGGACCATCATATAATTGGCATATACAGTGGGGAGAACAAGTATTTGATACACTGCCGATTTTGCAGGTTTTCCTACTTACAAAGCATGTAGAGGTCTGTAATTTTTATCATAGGCACACTTCAACTGTGAGAGACGGAATCTAAAAATCCAAAAATCCAGAAAATCCAAAAATCCAGAAAATCACATTGTATGATTTTTAAGTAATTAATTTGCATTTTATTGCATGACATAAGTATTTGATACATCAGAAAAGCAGAACTTAATATTTGGTACAGAAACCTTTGTTTGCAATTACAGCGACCATACGTTTCCTGTAGGTCTTGACCAGGTTTGCACACACTGCAGCAGGGATTTTGGCCCACTCCTCCATACAGACCTTCCCCAGATCCTTTAGGTTTCGGGGCTGTCGCTGGGCAATACGGACTTTCAGCTCCCTCCAAGGATTTTCTATTGGGTTCAGGTCTGGAGACTGGCTAGGCCACTCCAGGACCTTGAGATGCTTCTTACGGAGCCACTCCTTAGTTGCCCTGGCTGTGTGTTTCGGGTCGTTGTCATGCTGGAAGATCCAGCCACGACCCATCTTCAATGCTCTTACTTACTGAGGGAAGGAGGTTGTTGGCCAAGATCTCGCGATACATGGCCCCATCCATCCTCCTCTCAATACGGTGCAGTCGTCCTGTCCCCTTTGCAGAAAAGCATCCCCAAAGAATGATGTTTCCACTTCCATGCTTCACGGTTGGGTTGGTGTTCTTGGGGTTGTACTCATCCTTCTTCTTCCTCCAAACACGGCAAGTGGAGTTTAGACCAAAAAGCTCTATTTTTGTCTCATCAGACCACATGACCTTCTCCCATTCCTCCTCTGGATCATCCAGATGGTCATTGGCAAACTTCAGACGGGCCTGGACATGCACTGGCTTGAGCAGGGGGACCTTGCGTGCGCTGCAGGATTTTAATCCATGACGGCGTAGTGTGTTACTAATGGTTTTCTTTGAGACTGTGGTCCCAGCTCTCTTCAGGTCATTGACCAGGTCCTGCCGTGTAGTTCTGGGCTGATCCCTCACCTTCCTCATGAAAATTGATGCCCCACAAGGTGAGATCTTGCATGGAGCCCCAGACCGAGGGTGATTGACCGTCATCTTGAACTTCTTCCATTTTCTAATAATTGCGCCAGTAGTTGTTGCCTTCTCACCAAGCTGCTTGCCTATTGTCCTGTAGACCATCCCAGCCTTGTGCAGGTCTACAATTTTATCCCTGATGTCCTTACACAGCTCTCTGGTCTTGGCCATTGTGGAGAGGTTGGAGTCTGTTTGATTGAGTGTGTGGACAGGTGTCTTTTATACAGGTAACGAGTTCAAACAGGTGCAGTTAATACAGGTAATGAGTGGAGAACAGGAGGGCTTCTTAAAGAAAAACTAACAGGTCTGTGAGAGCCGGAATTCTTACTGGTTGGTAGGTGATCAAATACTTATGTCATGCAATTAAATGCAAATTAATTACTTAAAAATCATACAATGTGATTTTCTGGATTTTTGTTTTAGATTCCGTCTCTCACATTTGAAGTGTACCTATGATAAAAATGACAGACCTCTACATGCTTTGTAAGTAGGAAAACCTGCAAAATCGGCAGTGTATCAAATACTTGTTCTCCCCACTGTACATTACTCTTACTGAATTTCCACGTGGGCGAGGAAATTAGAAATTTTATCAAAGCCTATTGGATGATAATTTATTTATAATTAGAACAAAGGAATTTATAACTGACTTTTTCCGACATAACATAGGTAGAGCAAATCCCCTTATTGTATGGGACACCTTTAAATGTGCCTTTAGAGGCCATGCAATTCAGTACTCATCTTGAAAACAAAAGCAATTTAGGTCAAGAGTCCACACTAACAAAGGAAATAGAAGGTCTAACAGAACAGATAGCAATAAAAACTGTAACATAGAGGCTCAGAATAAATTAGAGGAAAAACAAAAAGAAATGGAGAAACTTATTCAAGAAAGATCAAGTGTAATATATTATCAAAATAAAGCAAACTGGATGGAATATGGGAAAAAATGCACCAAATTCTTTTTTAATCTTCAACATAGGAATGCTACCAAAAATAATGTATTGAAACTGGTTACAAATGATTCACCAAATGATATTTTGAAGGAGGAAACAAAGTACTTTAAGCATATGTTTTCGTTTCAGTCGCCTCCATCTCCTCTAACTGAAGCAAATTGTAGAGATTTTTTTTCTATTGATAATGTAAAATTAACAGCCATACAGAAAGACTAATGTGAAGGTGAAATTACAGAGGAGGAACTTCTGGATGCAATTAAAGAGTTTAAGTCCGGGAAAACTCCAGGGTTGGATGGCACACCAGTCGAGGTATACCAAACCTTTTTTGATATACTCAGAGGACCGTTATTAGCATGTTTTAACCACTCCTATGTAAATGGTAGATTATCAGACACTCAAGAAGAAGGTCTGATTTCATTATTATTGAAAGAGGATACAAGTGGAAAATATAAAGATCCAGTCCATTAAAAAAATTGGAGGCCCCTTACACTTCAGTGTTGTGATGCAAAACTTCTAGCAAAATGTATAGCACATAGAATTAAAAAGGTATTGTCGGACATTATTCATTCTAATCAGACAGGTTTTTTACATGGGCGATACATTGGAGATAATATAAGGCAAGTACTGGAAACAATAGAACACTATGAAAAATCTGGAAAACCAAGCCTACTATTCATAGCAGAATTCAAAAAGGCATTTGATAAAGTACGACTGTGGTTTATATATAAATGCCTGGAGCATTTCAATTTCAGTGAATCTCTTATAAATTGGGTTAAAATCATGTATAGTAACCCTAGGTGTAAAATAGTAAATAATGGCTATTTCTCAGAAAGTTTGAAACTGTCAAGAGGAGTGAAACAAGGTTGTCCACTATCGGCATATCTATTTATTGTTGCCATCGAGATGTTAGCTATTAAAATCAGATCCAACAATAATATCAAGGGATTAGAAATCCAGGGCTTAAAAACAAAGGTGTCATTGTACGTTGATGATTCATGCTTTCTTTAAAATCCACAACTTGAATCCTTCCACAGCCTCATAGAGGATCTAGATACATTTTCTAACCTCTCTGGATTACAACCAAATTATGATAAATGTACTATATTACGTATTGGATCACTAAAAAAATAAAAAATTTACATTACCATGTAGTTTACCAATAAAATGGTCTGATGGTGATGTGGATATACTCGGAATACTTATCCCAAATTAAATAAATGATCTCACTCCAATAAATGTTAATAGAAAGTTAGCAAAAATAGATAAGATCTTGTTAACATGGAAAGGTAAATACCTGTCAATTTTGTGGAAAAATCACCCTGATTAACTCTTTAGTATTATACCAGTTTACCTATTTGCTTATGGTCTTGCCTACGCCTAGCAAACAGTTTTTTTAGTTATATGAGAAAAAAATATTCAATTTTATTTGGAACGGCAAGCCAGACAAAATTAAACGGGCCTATTTATATAATGAATATGAATTCGGAGGACAGAAATGATTAAATATTAACGCATTAGACCTATCACTGAAAGCTTCAGTCATACAAAAGTTATACTTAAATCCGAACTGGTTCTCTAGCAAATTAGTAAAATTGTCTCACCCAAAGGTGCGTACTCCGGCCGCACCAACCTGACTCATTAGAGGAGGGTCCGGGTGGGCATTCAGCCTCGGTGGCGGCTCCGGCTCCGGGCGTGACGTCCTCTCCCTTACTGCCTCCCCGTTGCACCCCTGGTCCGTAACACACCCAATGTTCAAGAATGGCCTTTTTCCCTTTATTCAGATTACAACCTCTCACTTTAAGTTATTTGAAAAAGAAATAATCTCCCAAATATCACTATTTCTAAAACAAGCCATAGAAAGTTGGTTGCAATTTCAATGTAATCCTCCAGAAACGACAGAACAAATAATGCATCAAATATTGTGGTTAAACTCAAACATACTAATTGATAAAAAAACTTCTTTTTTTGACAAAATGTTTAAAAAAGGTATAATCTTCGTAAATGATATTATCGGTAGGACTGGTGGAGTTATGTCGCACATGCATCTGATTCCAAGATGGCGTAGCAGTGCGGTCGTGTACTCTGTGTGTGTCCGTGTAAATAGCCATTTTTTTTTATTTTTTTTTAGATTTTTCGTACATATTTCCCTATCACACTTTTCATCCTTCTACTAAATATTCTTTCCTGCAACCCGCCTCACTCAATGTGGAACGGATTCTATTATTGACTTACCTTTTATCTAGAATCTCCAGTTGAAACTAGCTAGCCAGCTAACTAGCTACTTGCTATTAGCCACCATTAGCGGTTTTCACCCAGAACATCGGTTTTCTGCCGGAATAACTGATTCACTGGACATTAACACCGGATCGCAACTAGCTAGCCGCAACCGAATGGATTTTGCTGTTGGCTAATCACCACTGCCTCCGAAGCAAGCACCAGTTAGCCTTGAGCTAGCCTCGAGCCAGGCCCATATCCCGGCTATCTACCTCTCTGTCTACCGGACGGGAGTAGCCAGCTAACTAGCTACTTGCTATTAGCCACCGTTAGCGGTTTTTCACCATTGTCCGTGGCCTGCACTACCTACCAGCCAGCTCTAGCCTGGACTATTATCGGCCAGTCTGCACAGCGCGTTATCGACCCAGAACATATCGTTTTTTCTGTCGGAATCACTGAATCACTGGACCTTTAACACCGGATCATCGCAACTAGCTAGCTGCAACCAAATGGATGTTGTTGTTGGCTAATCAGCCTTGAGCTAGCCTCGAGTCAGGCCCATCTCCTGGCTATCTACCTCTCTGTCAACCGGACGGGACCTCCTAGAGTCGACACGGAGCCCCGCCGATCCATCACGACTGGTCTGCCGACGTAATCGTCTGTGGTTTCAACAGGCTTCCCGTTGCGACGACCACGAAGATCCATCTGCTAGCCCCGGCCGCTAGCACACACAAACAAAAGCCGTGCTTCCTGCTAGCCTGTGCTGTAGCACCGATTCGAACTGCTCACGGACTCACATATTGCTGTTCACTGGACCTTATGATCACTCAGCTGCACAGCTGATGCCACCTGTACTGTTCCTTTACATGGTACCCAGTCCTGTTTATCTGTTTAGCCTCAGCCCAAACTTTCATCGCCATTACCAGTTGTTGTCTTAGCTCTCTCGAACGAATAACACCTGTGATTGCTTTATGCCTCTCTCTCATGTCAATATGCCTTGCCTATTGCTGTTCCAGTTAGTTCTTATTATACAATTTCACTGTAGTCCCAAGTCCCTCTCAAACTGCCTCAAATAGTTCCTTTGTTCCACCCCCCATACACGCGGAGACCGGCTCAATCGGTGCCTCAAGTGATGCTCTCTTTCATTGTTACCCAACGCTTAGGCTTACCTCCACTGTACTCATATCCTTGTCTGTACATAATGCCCTGAATCTATTCTACAACGCCCGGAAATCTGACCCCTTTATTCTCTGAACCCAACGCACTAGAAGACCAGTTCTTAAAGCCTTTAGTCGTATTCTTATTCTAGTCCTCCTCTGTTCCTCTGGTGATGTAGAGGTTAACCCAGGCCCTGCAGCCCCCAGTATCACTCCTACTCCCCAGGAGCTATCATTTGTTGACTTCTGTAACCGTAAAAGCATTGTTTTTTTGCATGTTAACATCAGAAGCCTCCTCCCTAAGTTTGAGTTATTCACTGCGTTAGCACGCTCTGCCAACCCTGATGTTCTAGCAGTGTCTGAATCCTGGCTTAGGAAGGCCACCAAAAATTCTGAAATGTCCATCCCCAACTACAACATTTTCCGTCTAGAGAGAACTGCCAAAGGGTTTGGAGTTGCAATCTACTGCAGAGATAGCCTGCAGAGCTCTATCATACTATCCAGGTCTGTGCCCAAACAGTTTGAGCTCCTACTTCTAAAAATCCACCTTTCCAGAAATAAGTATCTCACTGTTGCCGCTTGCTACAGACTCCCCTCATCCCCCAGCTGTGCCCTGGACACCATATGTGAATTGATTGCCCCCCATCTATCCTCAGAGTTCGTACTGCTTGGTGACCTAAACTGGGATATGCTTAACACCCCGGCCATTCTACAATCCAAATTAGATGCCCTCAATCTCACACAAATTATCAAGGAACCTACCAGGTACAACCCTAAATCCGTAAACATGGGCACCCTTATAGATATCATCCTGACTAACTTACCCTCTAAATACACCTCCACTGTCTTCAACCAGGATCTCAGCGATCACTGCCTTATTGCCTGCGTCCGTAACGGGTCCGCGGTCAATCGACCACTCCTCATCACTGTCAAACGCTCCCTAAAACACTTTAGCGAGCAGGCCTTCCTAATTGACCTGGCCCAGGTCTCCAGGATGGATATCGATCTCATTCCTTCAGTAGAGGATGCCTGGTTGTTCTTTAAAAGTGCTTTCCTCTCAATCTTAAATATGCATGCCCCATTCAAAAAATTCAGAACTAAGAACAGATATAGCCCCTGGTTCTCCTCAGACTTGACTGCCCTTGACCAGCAAAAAAACATCCTGTGGCGTACTGCATTAGCATCGAATAGCCCCTGCGATATGCAACTTTTCAGGGAAGTTAGGAACCAAAATACACAAGCAGTTAGGAAAGCAAAGGCTAGCTTTTTCAAACAGAAATGTGCATCCTGTAGCACTAACTAACTCAAAAAAGTTTTGGGACACTGTAAAGACCATGGAGAATAAGAGCACCTCCTCCCAGCTGCCCACTGCACTGAGGCTAGGAAATACTATCACCACCGATAGATCGAGAATTTCAACAAGCATTTCACTACGGCTGGCTACCACCACCCCGGTCACCAGCTCCTCACCCTCCGCTGCAACTTGCCCATGCCCCCCCCCGACTCTATTCTCTGTGTATATCAATGATGTCGGTCTTGCTGCTGGTGATTCTCATGTCCAAATCTATGCAGACGACACCATTTTGTATACATCTGGCCCTTCATTGGACACTGTGTTAACAAACCTCCAAACGAGCTTCAATGCCATACAACACTGCTTCCGTAGCCTCCAACTGCTCTTAAACGTGATCCTCTGTAGCTCAGCTGGTAGAGCACGGCGCTTGTAACGCCAAGGTAGTGGGTTCGATCCCCGGGACCACCCATACACAAAAAAAATGTATGCACGCATGACTGTAAGTCGCTTTGGATAAAAGCGTCTGCTAAATGGCATATTATTATTATTAAACGCTAGTAAAACTAAATGCATGCTCTTCCATCGAACGCTGCTGGCACCCGCCCACCCGACTAGAATCACTACTCTCGACGGGTCTGACCTAGAGTATGTGGACAACTACAAATACCTAGGTCTCTGGTTAGACTGTAAACTCTCCTTCCAGACTCACATTAAGCATCTCCCATCCAAAGTTAAATCTAGAATCGGCTTCCTATTTCGCAACAAAGCCTCCTTCACTCATGCTGCCAAACATGCCCTCGTAAAACGGACTATCCTACCGATCCTTGACTTCGGCGATATCATTTACAAAATAGCCCCCAACACTCTACTCAGCAAATTGGATGTAGTCTATCACAGTGCCATCCGTTTTGTCACCAAAGCCCCATATACTACCCACCACTGTGACCTGTACACTCTTGTTGGCTGGTCCTCACTACATATTCGTCGCCAAACCCACTGGCTCCAGGCCATCTATAAATCACTGCTAGGCAAATCCCCGACTTATCTTAGCTCATTGGTCACCATAGCAACACCCACCCGTAGTATGCGCTCCAGCAGGTATATCTCACTGGTCATCCCCAAAGCCAACACCTCCTTTGGCCGCCATTCCTTCCAGTTCTCTGCTGCCAATGACTGGAACGAACTGCAAAAATCTCTGAAGCTGGAGACTCTTATCTCCCTCACTAACTTTAAGCATCAGTTGCACCTGTACACAGCCCATCTGAAATTAGCCCACACAACTACCTCATCCCCATATTGTTATTTATTTTGCTCATTTGCACGCCAGTGTCTCTATTTGCACAACGAACACAACGGCCTCCATCCTTCTTAAATGGAAGACATTTGGAACCACCAAGACTTTTCCTAGAGCTGGCCGGCTGGACAAACTGAGCAATCGGGGGAGAAGAGCCTTGGTCAGGGAGGTGACCAAGAACCCGATGGTCACTCTGACAGAGCTCCAGTGTTCCTCTGTGGACAACCATCTCTGCAGCATTCCACCAATCAGGCCTTTATGATAGAGTGACCAGACGGAAACCACTCCTCAGTAAAAGGCACATGAAATCCCGCTTGGAGTTTGCCAAAACGCACCTGAAGACTCTCAGACCATGAGAAACAAGATTCTCTGGCCTGAATGCCAAGCATCACGTCTGGAGGAAACCTGGCACCATCCCCACGGTGAAGCATGGTGGTGGCAGCATCATGCTGTGGGGATGTTTTTCAGCGGCAGGGACTGGAAGACTAGTCAGGATCGAGGGAAAGATGAATGGAGCAAAGTACAGAGAGATCCTTGATGAAAACCTGATCCAAAGCTCTCAGGACCTCAGACTGGGGTGAAGGTTCACCTTCCAACAGGACAACGACCCTAAGCACACAGCCCAGATACGCAGGAGTGGCTTCGGGACAAGTCTCTGAATGTCCTTGAGTGGCCCAGTCAGAGCCCGGACTTGAATCCGATCTAACATCTCAGGAGAGACCTGAAAATAGCTGTGCAGCGACGCTCTCCATCTAACCTGACAGAGCTTGAGAGGATCTGCAGAGAAGAATGGGAGAAACTCCCCAAATACAGGTGTGCCAAGTTTGCAGCATCATACCCAGGAAGACTTGAGGCTGTAATCGCTTGAGTGAAGGGTCTGAATACTTATGTAAATGTGATATTTCAGTTTAGTATTTTTGCTTTGTCATTATGGGGTATTGTGTGTAGATTGATGAGGGGAAAAAACTATTTAATCCATTTTAGAATAAGGCTGTAACGTAACAAAATGTGGAAAAAGTGAAGGGGTCTGAATACTTTCCGAATGTACTGTATACGCACACTTTTTGCCCTCAGAACAGCTTCAATTTGACGGGGAATGGACTCTACAAGGTGTCGGAAGCATTCCACAGAGATGTTGGCCCATGTTGACTCCAATGCTTCCCACAGTTGTGTCAAGTTGGCTGGATGTCCTTTGGGTGTTGGACCATTCTTGATACACACAGGAAATTGTTGAGCGTGAAAAACCCAGCAGCGTTGCAGTTCTTGACACAAACCGGTGTGCCTGGCACCTACTACCATACCCCGTTCAAAGGCACTTAAATATTTTGTCTTGCCCATTCATCCTCTGAATGGCACACATACACAATCCATGTCTCAATTGTCTCAAGGCTTAAAAATATTTCTTTAACCCTTTCCTCCCCTTCATCTACACCAATTGAAGTAGATTTAACAGGTGACATAAATAAGGGATTATAGCTTTCACCTGGATTCACCTGGTCAGTCTGTCATGGACAGAGCGGGTGTTCCTAATGTTGTGTACATGTACATGTGAAGGTTCCCACATAGAGACACATTCTCTGACACAGGCAAGCAGTCCCACACACCAACACACACACACACTGGAGCCCACTCACTGACACAGACGTAGAGCCTCCATGGGCCTGGGGGAGCACTAATGGCCTTGTACAGTGTAGTCAGGGAGAGTGAGGGTGAAGAGCAGAGCAAGGTGAAGGAATGCAGCTTCCCCAATTAATCACTCACACACACACACACACACACACAGATTCGCTCGCACACACACACACACACACTCACAAACACACACAGATTGACACACACATAAACACCCCCCCCCCCCCCCCCCCCACCCACACATACACCGAGCAAGCATCTCTCCAGTCAAACAGGCCTGTCCTGATGAAGCTGCCGTTTCTAAAAGGAGCAGAGCATGAATTATGCAGTTCAGTCTTCACAAGGCTTTTATCTTCCTCTCCACTGCGTTTCTCTTAGCCAGCTGTTTTCTCCCTCCTCCATGTCGTTCCCTCTTTCTCTCTATCCTCCCCACTTTTAACCTCTTCTTCATCTTACTGTCCTGTAAGTTAACCATCACTGCTCTGCTCTCTACTGTACCTTATACACTTGACTCTCTTTCTTTCTCCCTCTCTCCCTATCTTTATCTGTTTCTCTCTCTCTCTCTGTTTCTGGATGGAGTACTGGGTAGATGAAGGTGAAGGAGACTCACTGCTCTTGTCTACTGGTAAGTGGTAAGCGTGTGTAAGAGGAGAAGCAGAAGTTTATGTGAGTTCACGTCATATAATATAATCTGCTCTGTCGTCATATAATATAATCTGCTCTGTTGTCATATAATATAATCTGCTTTGTCATCATATAATATAATCTTCTCTGTCATCATATAATATAATCTGCTTTGTCATCATATAATATAATCTGCTTTGTCATCATATAATATAATCTGCTCTGTCATCATATACATTTACATTTTAGTCATTTAGCAGACGCTCTTATCCAGAGCGACTTACAGTTAGTGAATACATATTTTTTTATACTGGCCCCTTGTGGGAATCGAACCCACAACCCTGGCGTTGCAAACGCCATGCTCTATCAACTGAGCTACATCCCTGCCGGCCATTCCCTCCCCTACCCTGGACAACGCTGGGTCAATTGTGCGCCGCCCATGAGTCTCCCGGTCGCGGCCGGCTGCAACAGAGCCTGGATTCGAACCAGGATCTCTAGTGGCACAGTTAGCACTGCATCGCAGTGCCTTAGACCACTGCGCCACTCAGACCACTGCGCCATACAGAGACAGCCTGCAGGGAGGAGGTCAGAGACCTGGCAGTGTGGTACCAGGACAACAACCTCTCCCTCAACGCCAGCAAGACAAAGGAGCTGATCGTGGACTACAGGAAACGGAGGGCCAAGAATGCCACCATTCACATCAACGGTGATGTCGTGGAGCGGGTAGAGAGCTTTAAGTTCCTCAGTGTCCACATCACTAAGGATCTATCATGCTCCACACAAACCAACACAGTCGTGAAGAGGGCACGACAACGCCTCTTCCCCCTCAGGAGGCTGAAAAGATTCAGTATGGGTCCTCAGATCCTAAAAAAGTTATACAGTTGCACCATTGAAAGCATCTTGACCGGCTGCATCACCACTTGGTATGGAAACTGCTTGGCATCCAACCGCAAGGCGTTACAGAGGGTAGTGTGTACAGCCCAGTACATCACTGGGGCTGAGCTCCCTGCCGTCCAGGACCTCTATACCAGGCGTGTCAGAGGAAGGCCCTAAAAATTGTCAAAGACTCCAGCCACGCAAGTTATAAACTGTTCTTTCTGCTACCGCATGGTAAGCGGTACTGATGCACCAAGTCTGGAACCAGTGGGACCATTAACAGCTTCTACCCCCAAGCCATAAGACTGCTAAATAGTTTGTTAAATAGTTGACCAAATAGCTACCGGGACTATCTACATTGACCCTTTTTGCACTCACTTTTTTGACTCATGCGCTGCTGCTACTGTTTATAATCTATCCTGTTATCTCGCTTTGTGCACAGGGTTATTGTCATGTTGAAACAGGAAAGGACCTTCCCAAACTGTTGCCACAAAGTTGGAAGCACAGAATCGTCTAGAATGTCATTGTATGCTGTAGCGTTAAGATTTCCCTTCACTAGAACTAAGGGGCCTAGCCCGAACCATGAAAGGTAGACCTGTCAGCAACGGGTGTGGCTGAAATAGACTAATCCACTAATTTGAAGGGCTGTCCACATACTTTTGTATATATTGTGTATATGTGCATTTCTACCTCAATTACCTCGTACCCCTGCACATCGACTCATCATTCATGGGAAGGGCCCGTAAGTAAGCATTTCACTATTAGTCTACACCTGTTGTTTACGCAACAAGCTATCACAGTCTCACGTCAGAATTAGACGTTCATCCATGTTCCAAACGTCAAATTTCAAAGTGTTTAAGGTTACATTTAGGCATTAACTCCACATTTTTAAGGTTAGGGTTAAGTTTAGGCGTTAACTCCGAAATCTTAAGGTTAGGCATTAACTCCGAATGGTTAAGGTAAGGGTTAAGGTTTGGGATTGGCTTAAAGCAAAAATCTAAAAAAAAAACTTTTTATCACTGGATTCAAACATGCAACCTTTTGCACCAGAGGCAGATGCTTCCGCCCATCCGCATTGCCCTAGCAAAATCGAAACCTACGTGAAGCTAACAGTGCTCACTGTTGCCCCTAGTGGCCTGTTTCCACGTAATCTCCCAAGGTCCTCAGACATGGATGGACGTCTAATACTGACTTGTATCACAGGTGACCTGGCTGTGTTTACGAAGCATCATCTGCTCTGTCGGCTCATGTTTCTCAATGAGAGTCACTATGGCAAAAGCCCACCGTGATTACCAATACGAACTCCACCAATGGATGTACTGTAGGCCTACAATATGTGCGTCAGTGTGTGTGTGCACGAGCACGCGTGTGTATGTCACAGAAAGTAAGACAGAGCGAGAGAGAGAGGGAGAGAAAGAGAGCGTCATCGCTGGAAACACACCAAGCCAAACAAGGTCACCTTCCCCAGATCAGAAACATGGTGGGAAGTCTCAAGTTTAGCCAATCAGAGAGTCCATCTCTCTCTCTCTGAGCTTTACTGTGTCCTTGAGGACTGGATCCAGAGTGGCCTTGCTGTCCTGTCATGTCACTACTGCCATGTTCCTGTCACCAGGGAAGCCAGGCATGGATAACTAGAGAAAGTCACATAGTCACATCTTCTGGGCAGCTGCACCCTTCAGGGCTGGTTCTATGGTTTTAACAGTGGAACTGTGGAACCCATTGCCATTCATAGGCTATACTGTATTATCAGCATGTCTGTAATGATGGGGCTACGGTGTGTGTGTGTGTGTGTGTCTTTGTGTGTGTGTGTGTGTGTGTGTGTCTGTCTTTGTGTGGTCCTCTGTAGCTCAATTGGTAGAGCATGGAGCTTGTAACGCCAGGGTAGTGGGTTCGATCCCCGGGACCAACCATACGTAAAAATGTATGCACACATGACTGTAAGTCGCTTTGGATAAAAGCATCGGCTAAATGGCATATTATTTGTGTGTGTGTATGTGTGTGCGTTTGTGACAAGGGACTCAGGGTGGGCTCTCACAAGAGGTGCCTGAACCATCACAATCGAGGGGACAAAGTTTGTCATTCTTTTTGAAACTCAGCATCTGTGACATTATGGTCCTAGATAGAATGTTGTTTAATGTGTTGAGGTTGTTTTGCTCTCCACAACCTCCACATAACCTCAAAATAACCATCTGATTACTCCATTCAATACTCCATGTATTCAATAAACAAAGCATCCATATCTGGGAGACTAAGGTTATTACAAGGTCATGACTTAACAATGACATTCCATTCCATAGAACAGGCATGGATGAACCATATATAGTGGGGGGAAAATGTATTTAGTCAGCCACCAATTGTGCAAGTTCTCCCACTTAAAAAGATGAGAGAGGCCTGTAATTTTCATCATAGGTACACGTCAACTATGACAGACAAAATTAGGAAATAAAATCCAGAAAATCACATTGTAGGATTTTTAATGAATTTATTTGCAAATTATGGTGGAAAATAAGTATTTGGTCAATAACAAAAGTTTCTCAATACTTTGTTATATACCCTTTGTTGGCAATGACACAGGTCAAACGTTTTCTGTAAGTCTTCACAAGGTTTTCACACACTGTTGCTGGTATTTTGGCCCATTCCTCCATGCAGATCTCCTCTAGAGCAGTGATGTTTTGGGGCTGTCGCTGGGCAACACGGACTTTCAACTCCCTCCAAAGATTTTCTATGGGGTTGAGATCTGGAGACTGGCTAGGCCACTCCAGGACCTTGAAATGCTTCTTACGAAGCCACTCCTTCGTTGCCCGGGCGGTGTGTTTGGGATCATTGTCATGCTGAAAGACCCAGCCACGTTTCATCTTCAATGCCCTTGCTGATGGAAGGTGGTTTTCACTCAAAATCTCACGATACATGGCCCCATTCATTCTTTCCTTTACACGGATCAGTCACCCTGGTCACTTTGCAGAAAAACAACCCCAAAGCATGATGTTTCCACCCCCATGCTTCACAGTAGGTATGGTGTTCTTTGGATGCAACTCAGCATTCTTTGTCCTCCAAACACGACGAGTTGAGTTTTTACCAAAAAGTTATATTTTGGTTTCATCTGACCATATGACATTCTCCCAATCCTCTTCTGGATCATCCAAATGCACTCTAGCAAACTTCAGACGGGCCTGGACATGTACTGGCTTAAGCAGGGGGACACGTCTGGCACTGCAGGATTTGAGTCCCTGGCGGCGTAGTGTGTTACTGATGGTAGGCTTTGTTACTTTGGTCCCAGCTCTCTGCAGGTCATTCACTAGGTCCCCCCGTGTGGTTCTGGGATTTTTGCTCACCGTTCTTTTGATCATTTTGACCCCACGGGGTGAGATCTTGCGTGGAGCCCCAGATCGAGGGAGATTATCAGTGGTCTTGTATGTCTTCCATTTCCTAATAATTGCTCCTACAGTTGATTTCTTCAAACCAAGCTGCTTACCTATTGCAGATTCAGTCTTCCCAGCCTGGTGCAGGTCTACAATTTTGTTTCTGGTGTCCTTTGACAGCTCTTTGGTCTTGGCCGTAGTGGAGTTTGGAGTATGACTGTTTGAGGTTGTGGACAGGTGTCTTTTATACTGATAACAAGTTCAAACAGGTGCCATTAATACAGGTAACGAGTGGAGGACAGAGGAGCCTCTTAAAGAAGAAGTTAAAGGTCTGTGAGAGCCAGAAATCTTGCTTGTTTGTAGGTGACCAAAAACTTATTTTCCACCATAATTTGCAAATAAATTCATTAAAAATCCTACAATGTCATTTTCTGGAGAAAAAAATTCTCAATTTATCTGTCATAGTTGACGTGTACCTATGATGAAAATTACAGGCCTCTCTCATCTTTTTAAGTGGGAGAACTTACACAATTGGTGGCTGACTAAATACTTTTTTTCCCCACTGTATATTATAATTATTGTAAAATTAACTGTGTCCATAAGGTGTAGATAGTAAGTATAGACCGGAAGTAGAGGCCTGGGCATTGTTGTTCACTAATTTACTCCAAGTAGGGAAAAGATGGCGGGGTTGAAAAGTAATAAAGGGGAGTATATATATAAAAAACATGGGGGATTGGAAGTGATGCAGACAATTACATTGATAGAAGATACAATCTATCTGCAATATTAAGCTGATCCATCCCAACCCCCCCCCCCAAAAAAAAAGAGAAGGGGGAAGAGACAAGGGGAGGGAGAGTAGGGTGGGGGGAGGCCAGGGGGAGGGGTGAGCAGGTGGAAGAGACAGGGGGAGGGGGTGAGAGGGTAGAGCAGTGTGAGGTGGGAAGAGACGGGTGGGGGGGGGGGCGATGGTGAAGGCTAAAAAAGAGAAAGAGCAGGGGGGAGCATGGGTGGAGGGCAGAGGCGAGGATGGGTGGAGGACAGAGGGGAGGATGGGTGGAGGACAGAGGGGAGGATGGGTGGAGGGCAGAGGGGAGGATGGGTGGAGGGCAGAGGGGAGGATGGGTGGAGGGCAGAGGGGAGGATGGGTGGAGGACAGAGGGGAGGATGGGTGGAGGACAGAGGGGAGGATGGGTGGAGGGCAGAGGGGAGGATGGGTGGAGGACAGAGGGGAGGATAGGTGGAGGGCAGAGGGGAGGGTGGGTGGAGGGCAGAGGGGAGGGTGGGTGGAGGGCAGAGGGGAGGGTGGGTGGAGGGCAGAGGGGAGGATGGGTGGAGGGCAGAGGGGAGGGTGGGTGGAGGGCAGAGGGGAGGATGGGTGGAGGGCAGAGGGGAGGATGGGTGGAGGGCAGAGGGGAGGGTGGGTGGAGGGCAGAGGGGAGGATGGGTGGAGGGCAGAGGGGAGGATGGGTGGAGGGCAGAGGGGAGGATGGGTGGAGGGCAGAGGGGAGGATGGGTGGAGGGCAGAGGGGAGGATGGGTGGAGGGCAGAGGGGAGGATGGGTGGAGGACAGAGGGGAGGATGGGTGGAGGGCAGAGGAGAGGGTGGGTGGAGGACAGAGGGGAGGATGGGTGGAGGACAGAGGGGAGGATGGGTGGAGGGCAGAGGGGAGGGTGGGTGGAGGACAGAGGGGAGGATGGGTGGAGGACAGAGGGGAGGGTGGGTGGAGGACAGAGGGGAGGATGGGTGGAGGAAAGAGGGGAGGATGGGTGGACGACAGAGGGGAGGGTGGGTGGAGGACAGAGGGGAGGATGGGTGGAGGACAGAGGGGAGGATGGGTGGTGGACAGAGGGGAGGGTGGGTGGAGGACAGAGGGGAGGATGGGTGGAGGACAGAGGGAGGGCTGGGCTGGGGGAAGGATGGGTGTAGGACAGAGGGGAGGATGGGTGTAGGACAGAGGGGAGGATGGGTGGAGGACAGAGGGAGGGCTGGGCTGGGGGAAGGGTGGGTGTAGGACAGAGGGGAGGATGGGTGTAGGACAGAGGGGAGGATGGGTGGAGGACAGAGGGAGGGCTGGGGGGAGGATAGAGGGAGGGCTGTGGGGAGGACAGAGGGAGAATGTGGGGAGGACAGAGGGAGGATGTGGGGAGGACAGAGGGAGGATGGGTGGAGGACAGAGGGAGGGAAAGTTTATTGTCAGACCAGCAAGCAGACAGTGAGATTTACTGGTTTCTCTACTTGGCCTGCAACCTATAGTGGTTGTTTTATTAACAACATGTTGTTCTGGAAATGTAAATCAGTTTTGGTGTAGCATGTCATTCCCTCCCCCAATATAAGGGGACTTCAGTAGTGGTCAACTGAATGCAACTGAGGAAGATTCAAAGCTACCATTTGTAATTTCTGAGCATTTTGATGAAGCCCTTCTGGGATGTAACATCAATGTTCTTATATCAACGAACTGATCATTGCCAATTTTCTGTGATGCAGGGTTTTGTCTGCTATAGCTGAAAGCCACCTGAACACAAGTCACCTTCGTTTCCTGTAACGCAGTGAGTCATGCACGCACGCACGCACGCACACACACACACACACACCAGGTTTATTCAGTAGATCTGGTGTAATTTCCTCTTGTCCATGTTTTATTCTATTAACAATGTCATGACGTGTTTTATTGCATGTCACATCAGGTTTAGCCATGGCTGAGTCATGGGGAGAGATGAGGATGGAGGGAAGGAGGACAAAGAGGAAGAATGAGGGAGAGAGGGAGAGAGGGAGAGAGAGAAACTCAGAAGAGAGAGGGGAGTGGGGGAAAAAACAATTTAATAAATTTTAGAATAAGGCTGTAACGTAACAAAATGTGGAAAAAGTAACAGGGTCTGAATACTTTCCGAAGGCACTGTATATAGATACGTACAGTGCCTTGCAAAAGTATTCATCCCCCTTGGCATTTTTCCTATTTTGTTGCATTACAACGTGTAATGGACATTCACAAAATAGTCAAAATTGGTGAAGTGAAATGAAAAACATAAGTTGTTCAAAAAATTCTAAAACATGAATTACAGAAAAGTGGTGTGTGCATATGTATTCACCCCCTTTGCTATGATCTGGTGCAACCAATTACCTACAAAAGTCACATAATTAGTTAAATAAAGTCCACCTGTGTGCAATCTAAGTGTCACATGATCTGTCACATGATCTCAGTATACAGTGAGGGAAAAAAGTATTTGATCCCCTGCTGATTTTGTCCGTTTGCCCACTGACAAAGACATGATCAGTCTATAATTTTAATGGTAGGTTTATATGAACAGTGAGAGACAGAATAACAACAACAAAATCCAGGAAAATGCATGTCTAAAATTTTGATTTGCATTTTAATGAGGGAAATAAGTATTTGACCCCTCTGCAAAACATGACTTAGTACTTGGTGGCAAAACCCTTGTTGGCAATCACAGAGGTCAGACGTTTCTTGAAGTTGGCCACCAGGTTTGCACACATATCAGGAGGGATTTTGTCACACTCCTCTTTGCAGATCTTCTCCGTCATTAAGGTTTCGAGGCTGACGTTTGGCAACTCAAACCTTCAACTCCCTCCACAGATTTTCTATGGGATTAAGGTCTGGAGACTGGCTAGGCCACTCCAGGACCTTAATGTGCTTCTTCTTGAGCCACTCCTTTGTTGCCTTGGCCGTGTGGTTTGGGTCATTGTCATGCTGGAATACCCATCCACGACCCATTTTCAATGCCCTGGCTGAGGGAAGGAGGTTCTCATCCAAGATTTGACGGTACATGGCCCCGACCATCGTTCCTTTGATGTGGTGAAGATGTCCTGTCCCCTTAGCAGAAAACACCCCCAAAGCATAATGTTTCCACCTCCATGTTTGACGGTGGGGATGGTGTTCTTGGGGTCATAGGCAGCATTCCTCCTCCTCCAAACACGGCGAGTTGAGTTGATGCCAAAGAGCTCCATTTTGGTCTCATCTGACCACAACACTTTCACCCAGTTCTCCTCTGAATCATTCAGATGTTCATTGGCAAACTTCAGACGGGCCTGTATATGTGCTTTCTTGAACAGGGGGACCTTGCGGGCGCTGCAGGATTTCAGTCCTTCACGGCGTAGTGTGTTACCAATTGTTTTCTTGGTGACTATGGTCCCAGCTGCCTTGAGATCATTGACAAGATCCTCCCGTGTAGTTCTGGGCTGATTCCTCACCGTTCTCATGATCATTGCAACTCCACGAGGTGAGATCTTGCATGGAGCCCCAGGCCGAGGGAGATTGACAGTTCTTTTGTGTTTCTTCCATTTGTGAATAATCGCACCAACTGTTGTCACCTTCTCACCAAGCTGCTTGGCAATGGTCTTGTAGCCCATTCCAGCCTTGTGTAGGTCTACAATCTTGTCCCTGACATCCTTGGAGAGCTCTTTGGTCTTGGCCATGGTGGAGAGTTTGGAATCTGATTGATTGATTGCTTCTGTGGACAGGTGTCTTTTATACAGGTAACAAGCTGAGATTAGGAGCACTCCCTTTAAGAGTTTATAAAATTTTGACATGTGTTTTTCTGGAATTTTTTGTTGTTATTCTGTCTCTCACTGTTCAAATAAACCTACCATTAAAATTATAGACTGATCATGTCTTTGTCAGTGGGCAAACGTACAAAATCAGCAGGGGATCAAATACTTTTTTCCCTCACTGCATATACACCTGTTCTGAAAGGCCCCAGAGTCTGCAACACCACTAAGCAAGGGGCACCACCAAGCAAGCGGCACCATGAAGACCAAGGAGCTCTCCAAACAGGTCAGGGACAAAGTTGTGGAGAAGTATAGATCAGGGTTGGGTTACAAAAAAATATCAGAAACTTTGAACATCCCACGGAGCACCATTAAATCCATTATTAAAAAATGGAAAGAATATGGCAACACAACAAACCTGCCAAGGGAGGGCCGCCCACCAAAACTCACGGACCAGGCAAGGAGGGCATTAATCAGAGAGGCAACAAAGAGACCAAAGATAACCCTGAAGGAGCTGCAAAGCTCCACAGCGGAGATTGGAGTATCTGTACATAGGAACACTTTAAGCCGTACACTCCACAGAGCTGGGCTTTACGGAAGAGTGGCCAGAAAAAAGCCATTGCTTAACCCTCCCGTTGTCCTAGGGTCAAAATGACCCGCCACTGTGTTGAACCAACTTTATTTAATTTTTATATTTTTTGGATCATTTGTGAGAAGGAGGCAGTGATACTTTCTTTAAAGTCTCACTGCCTCCTTCTCACAAATGATCCCAAAAATATAAAAATTGAATAAAGTTGGTTCAACACAGTGGCGGGTCATTTTGACCCTAGGACAACGGGAGGGTTAAAGAAAAAAATAAGCAAACACGTTTGGTGTTCGCCAAAAGCCATGTGGGAGACTCCACAAACATATGGAAGAAGGTACTCTGGTCAGATGAGACTAAAATTGAGCTTTTTGGCCATCAAGGAAAACGCTATGTCTGGCGCAAACCCAACACCTCTCATCACCCCGAGAACACCATCCCCACAGTGAAGCATGGTGGTGGCAGCATCATGCTGTGGGGTTGCGGGGCGGCAGGTAGCTTAGTGGTTAAGAGCGTTGTGCCAGTAACCGAAAGGTCACTGGTTCTGATCCCTGAGCCGACTAGGTGAAAAATCTGTTGATGTGCCCTTGAGCAAGGCACTTAACCCTAATTGCTCCTGTAAGTCGCTCTGGATAAGAGTGTCTGCTAAATGACTAAAATGTATTTCATCGGCAGGGACTGAGAAACTGTTCAGAATTGAAGAAATTATGGATGGTGCTAAATACAGGAAGATTATTGAGGGAAACCTTTTTCAGTCTTCCAGAGATTTGAGAATGGGACAGAGGTTCACCTTCCAGCAGGACAATGACCCTAAGCATACTGCTAAAGCAACACTCGAGAAGTTTAAGGGGAAACATTTAAATGTCTTGGAATGGCCTAGTCAAAGCCCAGACCTCAATCCAATTGAGAATTTATGGTATGACTTAAAGATTGCTGTACACCAGCGGAACCCATCCAACTTGAAGGAGCTGGAGCAGTTTTGCCTTGAAGAATGGACAAAAATCCCAGTGGCTAGATGTGCCAAGCTTATAGAGACATACCCCAAGAGACTTGCATCTGTAATTGCTGCAAAAGGTGGCTCTACAAAGTATTGACTTTGGGGGGGTGTGTAAGGGATCGGGGGTTGGCTGGGTCTAGACAGAGTCTGCCACTTCCCCGATCTACTGAGAGGGGGAGTCATCAGACTCGATCTGGTTCACCTGAGTTCTGAGCACACCTGTCCGTAATTAGGGTAGGATATAAGGTGTGCTCAGAGGTCCAGTCTGTGCGAGGTATTGTTCCATTGTGACTTGCTAAGCGTTTAGTTCCGAGAGAGAGAGAGAGAGAGAGTTTGTTGTTTTTGATTACCCGTGTATCCGACCTGTGCCGTGTTGTTCGACTCCCCGTATTGCTTAATCCTCTGCTTGTCTACCCCAGTGATTACCGTCCTCTGATCCTGTGTCTGTGACCTCGACTACGACTAGCCCGCTCCCTTGGTACCTCTGCCTGTCTCTGCCTGGCCCGGTTTTGACCACAGCCCGCCCGACCACGATTAAGCTATTCCCTTGTCTGTACTCTAATAAAGCATCGCTATTCTGCGATTGGATCTTACCACTCTGTCCGAGTATTCATTACAGGGTGAATAGTTATGCACGCTCAAGTTCTGTTTGTTTGTTTAAAAAAAAAAATATTTTGCATCTTCAAAGTGGTAGGCATGTTGTGTAAATCAAATGATACAAACCCCCAAAAAATCAATTTTAATTCCAGGTTGTAAGGCAACAAAATAGGAAAATGCCAAGGGGGGTGTTTATTTTCGCAAGCCACTGTATAGTGTACTTGTTGTTTATTGATGTGTTCGTACAAGGCTCATCTGCAAAATAGTCTGTGGTCTCAGCATGACTCTCTGCTTAAATAAAGGTTAAATAATTAAAAAGACAGTAGAATTTAGTAGATACAGTAGATTCAGTACATACCAGGAAACACAGGAGATACCAGTAAATACAGTAGATACCAGGAAATACAGCAGATACCAGGAAATACAGCACATACCAGAAAATACAGTGGCTTGCGAAAGTATTCACCCCCCTTGGCATTTTTCCTATTTTGTTGCCTTACAACATGGAATTATAATAGATTTTTTGGGGGGTTGTATCATTTGATTTAAACAACATGACTACCACTTTGAAGATGCAAAATATTTTTTGGGGTGAAACAAACAAGAAATAAGACAAAAGAACAGAAAACTTGAGCGTGCATAACTATTCATCCCCCCAAAGTCAATACTTTGTAGAGCCACCTTTTGCAGCAATTATAGATGCAAGTCTCTTGGGGTATGTCTCTATACGCTTGGCACATCTAGCCACTGGGATTTTTGCCCATTCTTCAAGGCAAAACTGCTCCAGCTCCTTCAAGTTGGATTGATTCCACTGGTATACAGCAATCTTTAAGTCATACCACAGATTCTCAATTGGATTGAGGTCTGGGCTTTGACTAGGCCATTCCAAGACATTTAAATGTTTCCCCTTAAACCACTCGAGTGTTGCTTTAGCAGTATGCTTAGGGTCATTGTCCTGCTGGAAGTTGAACCTCCATCTCAGTCTCAAATCTCTGGAAGACTGAAAAAGGTTTCCCTCAAGAATTTCCCTGTATTTAGCGCCATCCATCATTCCTTCAATTCTGACCAGTTTCCTAGTCCCTGCCAATGAAAAACATGGTGTTCTCGGGGTGATGAGAGGTGTTGGGTTTGCGCCAGACATAGCGTTTTCCTTGATGGCCAAAAAGCTAAATTTTTGTCTCATCTGACCAGAGAACCTTCTTCCATATGTTTGGGGAGTCTCCCACATGCCTTTTGGCGGACACCAAAGGTATTTGCTTATTTTTTTATTTGAGCAATGGCTTTTTTCTGGCCACTCTTCCGTAAAGCCCAGCTCTGGAGTGTACGCCTTAAAGTGGTCCTATGGACAGATACTCCAATCTCCGCTGTGGAGCTTTGCAGCTCCTTCAGGGTTATCTTTGGTCTCTTTGTTGCTGCTCTGATTAATGCCCTCCTTGCCTGGTCCGTGAGTTTTGGTGGGCGGCCCTCTCTTGGCAGGTTTGTTGTGGTGCCATATTCTTTCAATTTTTTAATAATGGATTTAATGGTGCTCCGTGGGATGTTAAAAGTTTCTGATATTTTCTTATAACCCAACCCTGATCTGTACTTCTCCACAACTTTGTCCCTGACCTGTTTGGAGAGCTCCTTGGTCTTCATGGTGCCACTTGCTTGGTGGTGCACCTTGCTTAGTGGTGTTGCAGACTCTGGGGCCTTTCAGAACA
This sequence comes from Coregonus lavaretus, assembly GCF_964263955.1. Classification (NCBI taxonomy): domain Eukaryota; kingdom Metazoa; phylum Chordata; class Actinopteri; order Salmoniformes; family Salmonidae; genus Coregonus; species Coregonus lavaretus. The sequence goes on from NW_028163372.1 coordinate 80,052, forward strand.
GGTGTATGTATACTGAGATCATGTGACAGATCATGTGATACTTAGATTGCACACGGGTGAACTTTATTTAACTAATTATGTGACTTCTGAAGGTAATTGGTTGCACCAGATCTTATTCAGGGGCTTCATAGCAAAGGGGGTGAATACATATGCACACACCACGTTTCCATTATTAATTTATTAGAATATTTTGAAACAATTTTTGTTTGTTTTTTTACTTCACCAATTTTGACTATTTTGTGTATGTCCATTACATGAAATCCAAATAAAATCCATTTAAATTACAGGTTGTAATGCAACAAAATAAGAAAAACGCCAAGGGGGATGAATACTTTTGCAAGGCACTGTACAGTAGATACCAGGAAATACAGTAGATACCAGTAGATTTCAGTAGATACCAGTACAGTGGCTTGTGAAAGTATTCACCCCCCTTGGCATTTTTCCTATTTTGTTGCCTTACAACCTGGAATTAAAATTGATTTTTGGGGGGTTTGTATCATTTGATTTACACAACATGCCTACCACTTTGAAGATGCAAAATATGTTTTATTGTGAAACAAACAAGAAATAAGACAAAAAAACAGAAAACTTGAGCATGCATAACTATTCACCCCCCCCAAAGTCAATACTTTGTAGAGCCACCTTTTGCAGCAATTACAGCTGCAAGTCTCTTGGGGTATGTCTCTATAAGCTTGGCACATCTAGCCACTGAGATTTTTGCCCATTCTTCAAGGCAAAACTGCTCCAGCTCCTTCAAGTTGGATTGGTTCCGCTGGTGTACAGCAATCTTTAAGTCATACCACAGGTAGATATGTACAGGAGATACCAGTAAATACAGGAAATGCAGAAGATACCAGGAAATACAGTACCACAGATAGACGTCCCACTTCTCCTTCCCCTTCCTCCTCCTCCCTTTTTATTCAAATTATTCTCGCTCTCCTTCTGCACTGGTTATGATACCTTGATGTGGCTCATCAATTGTCAGCACTTAGAGCCACGAAGCACCAAGTCCCTGATTAGCATACAATTAGGATTGCCCCGCAGCCCCTGGGAGAGGGATGGGCTGGAGGATGGAGAGACGGCACGGCTGACACGGTGGCTCCTCTTTCTGCTGACGAGACCCGGCCGGGACAGCGGTGGGCTCTCAGAGGGCGCAGGCGGGGCGAGGCATGTGCCAAGCTTGTATCGACGTCTGGGAGGTGGGGGTGGGGGGGTGAGAGGTGTCGTCTCTGGCGCTGACAGTGGTGCTGACGGAGTCCCTGTCACCCGCCTTAATGACCGGAGGGGGAGAGAGGGTGGGAGAGATGGGTGAGGACCTTTTCACACCGCCACTTTGGTTTTCGACTCTCCCCTGCTCTAAAAGCATATATACGAGAGGAAGCGTGCACACACGCACGCACACACACACACACACACACACACACACACACACACACACACACACACACGCTTGCTAATACACACACATACAAGCTTGAACAAACCTATGCGTATAATTACACCCCTCCTCATTCACACATAGACAAACAGAGACACAGAGGCAAACACATGTATCTTGTGTACAGGGTGTTTTCTCCTTCTTGTCTGCTGAGGACATACAGTACAGTGCTAGGCTACGAGACTTAAAGTGGAACTGACAGCATTTTAGCAACATGAAATATTATTCAGATCTGTTCATATACACCCCCAGGAAGAATATATATATTTTTTAACATTTTCTGACAAGCGAGCAATTAGATATGGTCATTTTCACGTTTTCATAAATTCTTAGAATGTTTGGGAATGACGTATACTAGTGATGTGCGGATTGACTCATGACGTAACAATGTACATGTTGCCAAAGCTTACTTTGGAGATTTATAATATTAACATAATTAAAATAATAATAATCAATATTGTCAACGGGACAACAGTAACAACAATAATCAAGGGTCAAAATACCCATACAATAACAATGAACAATAACAATAAGCATAGAGGACATGTGCAGGTTGGTTGGTCTGTCAGACACTGTCCCTCATCTTATGGCAGGCAGCAATGTAGTGCGCTGCCAACCCACAGCTCTCTGCGTCCTCCCCCAACAGGACGGGTAACCTATTCTCATCAGAGAGGTCTTTGAAACCTTAAATAAGGGTTTCAAATTTGGGGAAATTACACTCTCTAATTGTTTTATATTTTTTACATTTTGTCAGGAAATGCAGCTCTGTCTCGGGTTCTGCTGTGGTGCAGTGGTTGCACAGCCTTTCCTCTACAGGGAGCCAGGATTTCCTGTGTCTACCCTTCTCAATAGCAAGGCTGTGCTCACTGAGCCTGTACTTTGTCAAGGTTTTTCTAAGGTTTTGATCAGCAACCATTGTCAAACTGTTTGCCATTGTGTACTGTCAATTTAGGGCCAGATAGCACTGCATTTTGCTTTGGGCTTGTGCTTCCCAATAGGTAATCTCTCTTTCTCTCTCTCTCTCTCCTCTCTCTCTGCTCTCTCCCTCCCTCCCTCCTGTCCCTCTCCCCCTTTGAAGTAAGACCCAGATAGAAGCAACAGACCAGCAGAATCCAAGGCCTGGCCTTAATCAGTAAACACATATCAATGCTATTGAGTCCAGTAACCCCTCTGGTGGCCTGTACGTTTGTTCTGATGCATTGACGCACTATTGACGAGAAGCGGGACGGGGAACAGTGACAAATTAAAATGTCAACGGTGGCAAAGGTGAGTCCCCTCTCCTCCCATTGCCTCCTCTCTTTGCGTCCTTAAGGTGGGCTGACGGGCCAACGGCTCCAATGATTGCAGATTAAAATGCTGACACCAACAACAACAAGGACATCAGAAAGAGAGCGACAGGGAGATAGAGAAAGAGATAGAGAGAGAGAGAGAGACAGGGAGAGAGAGAGAGACAGGGATAGAGAGAAAGAGAGAGAGAGGGAGGGAGAGAGAGAGAGAGCGAGAGAGATGGAGAGAGAGAGAGAGAGAGAGAGAGAGACAGGGAGGGAGAGAGAGAGAGCGAGAGAGAGAGAGACGGAGAGAGAGAGAGAGAGAGAGACAGAGAGAGAGTGAGAGAGAGACAGGGAGATAGAGAGAGAGAAAGAGAGAGAGACAGGGAGAGAGAGAAAGAGAGAGACAGAGGGAGAGAGAGAGAGAGCGAGAGAGAGAGAGAGAGAGAGAGAGAATTGAGAGAGACAGGGAGAGAGAGACAGGGAGGGAGAGAGAGAGCGATAGAGCGAGAGAGCGAGAGAGCGAGAGCGAGAGAGAGAGAGAGAGGGAGAGAGAAATAGAGAGTCAGAGCAGATCTAGAGGTGCGTTTTACATTTACCCTTCCTGCTGTATACGTCACATTCTAGAGGATAAGACATTACAGTAATACAGCATCTGAGCAACAAAACTCTTCTAACCAGGATACCTCAGTGTCTTCTAGCCAGGACACCTTCTGAGTGTCTTCTAAACAGGACACTGTCTGAGTGTCTTCTAGTCAGGACACCTTCAGAGTGTCTTCTAGCCAGGATATAGATTCATGAAGTTGACGGGCGGATCGTTGACAGCCGCATGGCCTACCGGAGCGCAGAGGAAGTCCGTCCCCAGAGGAACCCCCGTCAGCCAACCAGGGTCAAGGAGAGTCTGTGATTGACAGCTCTGTCTCGGTTACATCTACATTAAGTCATTTCGGTTTGCATGACATGCATTTTATTAGTAGAGATATATACAGTTGAAGTCGGAAGTTTACATACACTTAGGTTGAAGTCATTAAAACTTTTCTTGTTAACAAACTATAGTTTTGGCAAGTCGGTTAGGACATCTACTTTGTGCATGACACAACTAATTTTTCTCCAACAATTGTTTACAGACAGATTATTTGACTTACAGTGGGGGAAAAAAGTATTTAGTCAAATCAAATCAAATTTTATTGGCCACATGCGCCGAATACAACAGGTGCAGATATTACAGTGAAATGCTTACTTACAGCCCTTAACCAACAGTGCATTTATTTTTAACAAAAAAAAGTAAAAATAAAACAACAACAAAAAAAGTGTTGAGAAAAAAAAGAGCAGAAGTACAATAAAATAACAGTAGGGAGGCTATATACACAGGGGGGTACCGGTGCAGAGTCAATGTGCGGGGACACCGGCTAGTTGAGGTAGTTGAAGTAATATGTACATGTGGGTAGAGTTAAAGTGACTATGCATAAATAATTAACAGATTAGCAGCAGCGTAAAGGGATGGGGTGGGGGGGCAGTGCAAATAGTCTGGGTAGCCATGATTAGCTGTTCAGGAGTCTTATGGCTTGGGGGTAGAAGCTGTTGAGAAGTCTTTTGGACCTAGACTTGGCACTCCGGTACCGCTTGCCGTAAGGTAGCAGGGAGAACAGTCTATGACTAGGGTGGCTGGAGTCTTTGACAATTTTGAGGGCCTTCCTCTGACACCGCCTGGTATAGAGGTCCTGGATGGCAGGAAGCTTGGCCCCAGTGATGTACTGGGCCGTACGCACTACCCTCTGTAGTGCCTTGCAGTCGGAGGCCAAGCAGTTGCCATACCAGGCGGTGATGCAACCAGTCAGGATGCTCTCGATGGTGCAGCTGTATAATTTTTTGAGGATCTGAGGACCCATGCCAAATATTTTCAGTCTCCTGAGGGGGAATAGGCTTTGTCGTGCCCTCTTCACGACTGTCTTGGTGTGTTTGGACCATGATAGTTTGTTGGTGATGTGGACACCAAGGAACTTGAAGCTCTCAACCTGTTCCACTACAGCCCCGTCGATGAGAATGGGGGCGTGCTCAGTCCTCTTTTTTTTCCTGTAGTCCACAATCATCTCCTTTGTCTTGGTCACGTTGAGGGAGAGGTTGTTGTCCTGGCACCACACGGCCAGGTCTCTGACCTCCTCCCTATAGGCTGTCTCATCGTTGTCGGTGATCAGGCCTACCACTGTTGTGTCGTCGGCAAACTTAATGATGGTGTTGGAGTCGTGCCTGGCCATGCAGTCATGGGTGAACAGAGAGTACAGGAGGGGACTGAACACGCACCCCTGAGGGGCCCCCGTGTTGAGGATCAGTGTGGCAGATGTGTTGTTACCTACCCTTACCACCTGGGGGCGGCCCGTCAGGAAGTCCAGGATCCAGTTGCAGAGGGAGGTGTTTAGTCCCAGGATCCTTAGCTTAGTGATGAGCTTAGAGGGCACTATGGTGTTGAATGCTGAGCTGTAGTCAATGAATAGCATTATCACGTAGGTGTTCCTCTTGTCCAGGTGGGAAAGGGCAGTGTGGAGTGCAATAGAGATTGCATCATCTGTGGATCTGTTGGGGCGGTATGCAAATTGGAGTGGGTCTAGGGTTTCTGGGATAATGCTGTTGATGTGAGCCATGACCAGCCTTTCAAAGCACTTCATGGCTACAGACGTCAGTGCTACGGGTCGGTAGTCATTTAGGCAGGTTATCTTAGAGTCCTTGGGCACGGGGACTATGGTGGTCTGCTTGAAACATGTTGGTATTACAGACTCAGTCAGGGACATGTTGAAAATGTCAGTGAAGACACTTGCCAGTTGGTCAGCACATGCTCGGAGTACACGTCCTGGTAATCCGTCTGGCCCTGCGGCCTTGTGAATGTTGACCTGCTTAAAAGTCTTACTCACATCGGCTACGGAGAGCGTGATCACATAGTCATCCGGAACAGCTGGTGCTCTCATGCATGCTTCAGTGTTGCTTGCCTCGAAGCGAGCATAGAAGTGGTTTAGCTCGTCTGGTAGGCTTGTGTCACTGGGCAGCTCGCGGCTGTGCTTCCCTTTGTAGTCTGTAATAGTTTTCAAGCCCTGCCACATCCAAAGAGCGTCAGAGCCAGTGTAGTACGATTCAATCTTAGTCCTGTATTGACTCTTTGCCTGTTTGATGGTTCGTCGGAGGGCATAGCGGGATTTCTTATAAGCGTCCGGGTTAGAGTCCCGTTCCTTGAAAGCGGCAGCTCTACCCTTTAGCTCAGTGCGGATGTTTCCTGTAATCCATGGCTTCTGGTTGGGGTATGTACGTACGGCCACTGTGGGGACGACATCATCGATGCACTTATTGATGAAGCCAGTGACTGATGTGGTGTACTCCTCAATGCTGCTGAAGAATCCCGGAACATGTTCCAGTCTGTGCTAGCAAAACAGTCCTGTAGCTTAGCATCTGCGTCATCTGACCACTTTTTTATTAACCGAGTCACTGGTGCTTCCTGCTTTAGTTTTTTCTTATAAGCAGGAATCAGGAGGATAGAGTTATGGTCAGATTTGCCAAATGGAGGGTGAGGGAGAGCTTTGTATGCGTCTCTGTGTGTGGAGTAAAGGTGGTCTAGAGTTTTTTTTCCTCTGGTTGCACATTTAACATGCTGGTAGAAATTAGGTAGAACGGATTTAAGTTTCCCTGCATTAAAGTCCCCGGCCACTAGGAGCGCTGCATCTGGATGAGTGTTTTCCTGTTGATTTATGGCCTTATACAACTCATTCAGTGCAATCTTAATGCCAGCATTGGTTTGTGGTGGTATATAGACAGCTATGAAAAATATAGATGAAAACTCTCTTGGTAAATAGTGTGGTCTACAGCTTATCATAAGATACTCTACCTCAGGCGAGCAAAACCTTGAGACTTCCTTAGTATTTGATTTTGTGCACCAGCTGTTGTTTACAAATATACACAGACCGCCACCCCTTGTCTTACCGGAGTCAGCCGTTGTATCCTGCCGATGTAGCGTATAGCCCGCTAGCTGTATGTTATCCATGTCGTCGTTCAGCCACGACTCGGTGAAACATAAGATATTACAGTTTTTAATGTCCCGTTGGTAGGATAACCGTAATCTTAGGTCATCCAATTTGTTATCCAATGATTGAAGATTGGCTAATAGGATTGATGGAAGAGGCAGTTTACTCGCTCGCCGTCGGATCCTTACAAGGCACCCCGATCTACGTCCACGATATCTCCGTCTCTTCCTCATGCGAATGACGGGGATTTGGGCCTTGTCGGGTGTCTGTATGATATCCTTCGCGGCCGCCTCGTTGATGAAAAAATCTTCGTCCAATACGAGGTGAGTAATCGCTGTCCTGATATCCAGAAGCTCTTTTTGGTTATAAGAGACGATGGCAGAAACATTATGTACAAAATAAATTACAAATAACGCGGAAAAACACACATAATAGTACAATTGGTTAGAGGGCTGTAAAACGGCAGCCATCTTCTCCGGCGCTGTTTCTTCGTCAGCCACCAATTGTGCAAGTTCTCCCACTTAAAAAGATGAGAGAGGCCTGTAATTTTCATCATAGGTACACGTCAACTATGACAGACAAATTGAGGAAAAAAAATCCAGAAAATCACATTGTAGGATTTTTTATGAATTTATTTGCAAATTATGGTGGAAAATAAGTATTTGGTCACCTACAAACAAGCAAGATTTCTGGCTCTCACAGACCTGTAACTTCTTCTTTAAGAGGCTCCTCTGTCCTCCACTCGTTACCTGTATTAATGGCACCTGTTTGAACTTGTTATCAGTATAAAAGACACCTGTCCACAACCTCAAACAGTCACACTCCAAACTCCACTATGGCCAAGACCAAAGCGCTGTCAAAGGACACCAGAAACAAAATTGTAGACCTGCACCAGGCTGGGAAGACTGCATCTGCAATAGGTAAGCAGCTTGGTTTGAAGAAATCAACTGTGGGAGCAATTATTAGGAAATGGAAGACATACAAGACCACTGATAATCTCCCTCGATCTGGGGCTCCACGCAAGATCTCACCCCGTGGGGTCAAAATGATCACAAGAACGGTGCGCAAAAATCCCAGAACCACACGGGGGGACCTAGTGAATGACCTGCAGAGAGCTGGGATCAAAGTAACAAAGCCTACCATCAGTAACACACTACACCGCCAGGGACTCAAATCCTGCAATGCCAGACATGTCCCCCTGCTTAAGCCAGTACATGTCCAGGCCCATCGGAAGTTTGCTAGAGTGCATTTGGATGATCCAGAAGAGGATTGGGAGAATGTCATATGGTCAGATGAAACCAAAATATAACTTTTGGGTAAAAACTCAACTCGTCGTGTTTGGAGGACAAAGAATGCTGAGTTGCATCCAAATAACACCATACCTACTGTGAAGCATGGGGGTGGAAACATCATGCTTTGGGGCTGTTTTTCTGCAAAGGGACCAGGACGACTGATCCGTGTAAAGGGAAGAATGAATGGGGCCATGTATCGTGAGATTTTGAGTGAAAACCTCCTTCCATCAGCAAGGGCATTGAAGATGAAACGTGGCTGGGTCTTTCAGCATGAAAATGATCCCAAACACAGCGCCCGGGCAACGAAGGAGTGGCTTCGTAAGAAGCATTTCAAGGTCCTGGAATGGCCTAGCCAGTCTCCAGATCTCAACCCCATAGAACATTTTCTGGAATTTTCCAAGCAGTTTAAAGGCACAGTCAACTTAGTGTATGTAAACTTCTGACCCACTGGAATTGTGATACAGTGAATTATAAGTGAAATAATCTGTCTGTAAACAATTGTTGGAAAAATTACTTGTGTCATGCGCAAAGTAGATGTCCTAACCGACTTGCCAAAACTATAGTTTGTTAACAAGAAATGTGTGGAGTGGTTGAAAATGAATTTTAATGAGTCCAACCTAAGTTTATGTAAACTTCCGACTTCAACTGTAAGTGCTCGCTTGTCAGAAAATGTTTAAAAACGTGTAATATTCTTCCTGGGGGTGTATATGAACAGATCTGAATAATATTTCATGTTGCTAAAATGCTGTCAGTTCCACTTTAAGTCTCGTAGCCTAGCACTGTACTGTATGTCCTCAGCAGACAAGAAGGAGAAAACACCCTGTACACAAGATACATGTGTTTGCCTCTGTGTCTCTGTTTGTCTATGTGTGAATGAGGAGGGGTGTAATTATACGCATAGGTTTGTTCAAGCTTGTATGTGTGTGTATTAGCAAGCATCTGTGTGTGTGTGTGTGTGTGTGTGTGTGTGTGTGTGTGTGTGTGTGTGTGTGTGTGTGTGCACGCTTCCTCTCGTATATATGCTTTTAGAGCAGGGGAGAGTCGAAAACCAAGGTGGCGGTGTGAAAATAGAGGGGAAGAGGAGGAGAGAGGAAAGAGGGGAAGAGGGGGAGAGGAAAGAGGGGAGGGGAAGAGGAGGAGAGAGGGGAGGAGGAGGAGAGAGGGGAAGAGGAGGAGAGAGGGGAAGAGGAGGAGAGAGGGGAAGAGGAGGAGAGAGGAAAGAGGGGAAGAGGGGAAGAGGAGGAGAGAGGGGAAGAGGGGGGGGAGGAGAGGAGGAGAGAGCTGCCTCAGGAAAATAGTTGTATTTTATCCCTCCTTCTCTCCCTCCCCCTTTGTCTCTCTCTCCCTCCCTCCACAGATTCCCCACCCCTCCATCCGCCAGACAATTATATCCTCTTCATTCCCTCCCTCCCTCCCCCTTTCCCTCTCCGTCCCTCCCTCTCTCACTTTCTCCTACCTCTCCATCCTCCTCCTTCCCCTTTCCCGCTCTCCTCCCTTCCTCCCTCTCTCCTTCCCCCTCCCTCTCTCTTCCGGTGGTGGATAATTGGCCCAGACCCGTGAGTCATAGTCTTCCAGATGGCCCGGCTGGCACACCAACCACAACTACTGACTCAAGAACAGCTGATCTCCTGTCCCACACCTAACTTAATGGGTGTTACTCCAAGACACTGATTTAAGGTCCGTTGTATTCCCTCCCTAATGGTTAGTGGTTGGATTGGGGAGGAGATGCTGGCCCTAGGTCAGTGTCAATGGTCACAGAGGAGAGAGACAGACAGGGACTTTTTGAGTATATCCCCAAAATATGTAGTGTTTTTTAAAAGTGAAAATAGAGATGTGCAGCCTATGGTTGTGTCCCAAATGGCACCCTATCCCCTATATAATGCAATACTTTAGACCAGGGCCCATAAGAACACATCATTTCACTGCAGGGTTGTTTAAGGTCAGAATACCTATTTCACGCAGGAGACCTGCGAAGAGAGAGAGAAAGAGATAGAGAGAGAGAGGAGAGGAGACCGATAGAGTGCTCACCAGAGCATGGCTGACAGCTTGTGATGCCACATTAGTCATGGGCCGCATCTCAAATGACACCCTATTCCCTATATAGTGCACTACTTTTGACCAGAGCCATATGAGTCCAGGTCAAAAGTAGTGGGAATAGGGTGCCATTTGGGACGCATACATTGTGTGAGGAGTGGTGAAGAGACTTCTGGTGTGTGTGTGTACGGCCTGTTTAGCGGCCGTCAACACTGTCCGTCTCCTTTAATGAGTGTGTTGGAGCAGGAGCAGAGCTGATGGCCTGTGTCATGTTACTTCACACACACACAAACATAATGAGTGTGTTGGAGGAGTAGAGCTGATGGCCCGCGTGTCATGTTCCTTCACGCTATGTGTTTAGAGTCTGCTTAGTAAACGGTTAGAGGGGGAAGGGGAGTGCGAGAGAGCGGTAAAAGATGGAGGAGAGAAAGGGAGCAAGGCAATGCAAATTGGGCCAGAAGAGGTGAGGATAAAGGGAAGGAGAGAATAATGACGCGTCTCCGAGGTAATTAACACCTGGATACTCTCTCTCTCTCTCTCTCTCTCTCTCTCTCTCTCTCTCTCTCTCTCTCTCTCTCTCTCTCTCTCTCTCTCTCTCTCTCTCTCTCTCTCTCTCTCTCTCTCTCTCTCTCTCTCTCTCTCTCTCTCTCTCTCTCTAAACCCAGGTGCCAACCTATGGTTAAACAGCATTGTTCTCTTAGGAGTGTGTGTATGGCAGGCAGGCAACCAGTGTTGGGTACACATGGTCTGTCATTGGCGTGTTGAAGTAGGTCTTACTCCAGGCTGGTTTAAATATTAAGACTGAGTGGTGTCTCCACATGTATATTTAACACACAGGCCCTTGTGCTGATGGGGAAGTAGCACAGGCCCTTGTGCTGATGGGGAAGTAGCACAGGCCCTTGTGCTGATGGGGAAGTAGCACAGGCCCTTGTGCTAATGGGGAAGTAGCACAGGCCCTTGTGCTGATGGGGAAGTAGCACAGGTACCTAACACAACTAACTTACCAACTAGCTCTCACAGTCTCACGTCAGAATTAGACATCATCCATGTTTCTTAAACATCAAATTTCAAAGTTGTTGCAAACGTCAAATTTGGAAGTGTTTAAGGTTAAGTTTAGGCATTAACTCTGAATCTTTAAAGGTTAGGGTTAAGTTTATGTAAAAAAACAACATCTAAAAAACAACTTTCTATCGCTGGATTCAAACTTGCAACCTTTGGAATCAGAGGCTTACGCCCATCTGCCATCCCCCGTCCACACTGCCCTAGCAAAACCGAAACCTACTTGAAGGTAATAGCGCTCACTGTTGCCCCTAGTGGCCGGTTTCCACGTCATCTCCTGACATGCTCAGACATGGATGGACGTCGAATACTGACTTATATCACGGGTGACCTGGCTGAACTTACAGCCTCAACTCATGTCACACTCTTCAGTATCTTTCTCTCTTTTTCTTTCTCTAAACACCTACATTACATTTTAGATACAGTAGAAGCTTGTTAAACCTGACCTTTCTGTATGCTGTTGTATGCCGTGTACACTGTGTAGGGAACATATTGAGGAAAGGATTGTTGGAGACACCTTTCTATGCACAAATGTACACATATGCATGGACACACACAAACACCCCCCAATACTGTAGAAATACACACACAAACACCCCCCAATACTGTAGAAATACACACACAGATGGTGACACCAAATACAAATATGCCTTTGTTGGATCCCTCGTCTATTTAGCATTAATAAACCATGGTATGTTGGGGAGACATTCATTTCAGACAAAACTCATCTCCAAACACACACTTTGTCGTTAATAATACAGGTAGGAATCTATCTATCCCCCTCTCCTTCTCTCGTTCCGTCTGTTTCTGTTCCCCTCTCACGCTATCCTCTCTATCCCCCTCTCCTGCAGTGAGATTGGGTTATGTAGGGCCTGCTCCATAGAAATAGACCCATTAACTTGAATAGGATTACCCGTTCTAGTAATTATATTTATTTGGCCTGCTCCTTCAGGGGTGGTGAGGGGTACTGGGGATGTAATGTTGCTCACTACTTAGTTATTAATTGAATTTTAAAGTGACCTTGCGCTGCTATTGATCTGCATTCATAAAAATATGACAAACACACACACCCTCTACAGACTCAAGGTTACCGCATTAGCCAAGTAGCTAAGCGCAGTATCAGAATGCTTGGGTCTGAGGCAATGCTGTTAGGGTTTGGTGACGGCTGAAGTTTCAGAGTTTTGCTGAGCAGAGCAGTTAGGAAAGGGAGGGGAGAGGAGGAGAGAGGGGAAGAGGGGGAGAGGAGGAGAGAGGGGAAGAGGGGAAAAGGGGGAGAGGAGGAGAGAGGGGAAGAGGGGGAGAGGAGGAGAGGAGGAGAGAGGAAAGAGGGGAAGAGGAGGAGAGAGGAAAGAGGGGGAGAGGGGGAGAGGAAAGAGGGGAGGAGGAGAGAGGGGAAGAGGAGGAGAGAGGGGAAGAGGAGGAGAGAGGGGAAGAGGAGGAGAGGAGGAGGAGGAGAGAGGAAAGAGGGGAAGAGGGAGAGAGGAGGAGAGAGGGGAAGAGGGGAAAAGGAGGAGAGAGGGGAAGAGGGGGAGAGGGGGAGAGAGGAAAGAGGGGGAGAGGAGGAGAGGAGGAGAGAGGAAAGAGGTGAAGAGGGAGAGAGGGGAAGAGGAGGAGAGAGGAAAGAGGGGGAGAGGAGGAGAGAGGAAAGAGGGGAAGAGGGGGAGAGGGGGAGAGAGGAAAGAGGGGAAGAGGAGGAGAGAGGAAAGAGGGGAAGAGGAGGAGAGAGGGAAGAGGGGAAGAGGAGGAGAGAGGAAAGAGGGGAAGAGGAGGAGAGAGGAAAGAGGGGAAGAGAGGAGGAGAGAGGGGAAGAGGGGGAGAGGGGGAGAGGAAAGAGGGGAGGAGGAGGAGAGAGGGGAAGAGGAGGAGAGGAGGAGAGAGGAAAGAGGGGAAGAGGAGGAGAGAGGAAAGAGGGGAAGAGGGGAGAGGAGGAGAGAGGGGAAGAGGAAAGAGGGGAGGAGGAGGAGAGAGGGGAAGAGGAGGAGAGGAGGAAAGAGGAAAGAGGGGAAGAGGGGGAGAGGAGGAGAGAGGGGAAGAGGGGAAGAGGGGGAGAGGAAAGAGGGGAGGAGGAGGAGAGAGGGGAAGAGGAGGAGAGGAGGAGAGAGGAAAGAGGGGAAGAGGAGGAGAGAGGAAAGAGGGGAAGAGGGGAGAGGAGGAGAGAGGGGAAGAGGAAAGAGGGGAGGAGAGAGGGGAAGAGGAGGAGAGGAGGAGAGGAGGAAAGAGGAAAGAGGGGAAGAGGGGGAGAGGAGGAGAGAGGGGAAGAGGGGAAGAGGGGGAGAGGAGGAGAGGAGGAGAGGAGGAGGAGAGGAGGAGAGGAGGAGAGAGGAAAGAGGGGGAGAGGAGGAGAGAGGAAAGAGGGGAAGATGGAGAGAGGAGGAGAGAGGGGAAGAGGGGGAGAGGAGGAGAGAGGAAAGAGGGGGAGAGGAGGAGAGAGGAAAGAGGGGAAGAGGGGAAGAGGAGAAAACAAAGAGCAGAAAGACGTAAACATAGAGAGGAAGTGGAATGGTATTAAGGAAGGCTGGAAAAGGGGGATGGAGAGATGGAAAGGAGTGTGTATTACTGTGTGTGTGTGTGTGTGCGCATGTGTGTCTGTGTGTAGAAGAGAGTGCCTGATAGTTCTCTGACCTATTTTACTGAGGTGGGAATGTATCTGGCCTGAAGACACACACTGAGACACTCCCTCTGCTGTTTCACACTAGCACTGCAGCACAAACTGTCTCCCTCGTCAAACTCAATTCCTGGGCTGTGACTGAAAACGTTACAGTTGAAGTTGGAAGTTTACATACACTTAGGTTGGAGTCATTAAAACTAGTTTTTCAACCACTCCACAAATTTCTTGTTAACAAACTATAGTTTTGGGCAAGTCGGTTAGGACATCTACTTTGTGCATGACACAAGTCATTTTTCCAACAATTGTTTACAGACAGATTATTTCACTTATAATTCACTGTATCACAATTCCAGTGGGTAAGAAGTTTACATACACTAAGTTGACTGTGCCTTTAAACAGCTTGGAAAATTCCAGAAAATGATGTCATGGCTTCTGATAGGCAAATTGACATAATTTGAGTCAATTGGAGGTGTACCTGTGGATGTATTTAAAGGCCTACCTTCAAACTCAGTGCCTCTTTGTTTGACATCATGGGAAAATCAAAAGAAATCAGCCAAGACCTCAGAAAAAAAATGGTAGACCTCCACAAGTCTGGTTCATCCTTGGGAGCAATTTCCAAACGCCTGAAGGTACCACGTTCATCTGTACAAACAATAGTACGCAAGTATAAACACCATGGGACCACGCAGCCGTCATACCGCTCAGGAAGGAGACGCGTTCTGTCTCCTAGAGATTAATGTACTTTGGTGCGAAAAGTGCAAATCAATCCCAGAACAACAGCAAAGGACCTTGTGAAGATGCTGGAGGAAACAGGTACAAAAGTATCTATATCCACAGTAAAAGGAGTCCTATATCGACATAACCTGAAAGGCCGCTCATCAAGGAAGAAGCCACTGCTCCAAAACCTCCATAAAAAAGCCAGACTACGGTTTGCAACTGCACATGGGGACAAAGATCGTACTTTTTGGAGAAATGTCCTCTGGTCTGATGAAACAAAAATAGAACTGTTTGCCCATAATGACCATCATTATGTTTGGAGGAAAAAGGGGGGCTTGCAAGCCGAAGAACACCATCCCAACCGTGAAGCATGGGGGTGGCAGCATCATGCTGTGGGTGTACTTTGCTGCAGGAGGTACTGGTGCACTTCACAAAATAGATGGCATCATGAGGAAGGAAAATTACGTGGATATATTGAAGCAACATCTCAAGACATCAGTCAGGAAGTTAAAGCTTGGTCGCAAATTCTCTCTACTATTATTCTGACATTTCACATTCTTAAAATAAAGTGGTGATCCTAACTGACCTAAGACAGGGAATTTTTACTAGGATTAAAATGTCAGGAATTGTGAAAAACAGAGTTTAAATGTATTTGGCAAAGGTGTACGTAAACTTCCGACTTCAACTGTATGTAACACTATATTGGATCACTCCAATATGGTATCCTTCAGCGCGGCAGGATACATTCCGAGTAAGGATTTCAGATTAGTCCTGTGAACCGGGTAGTGCTTAGACTGCGGCTGACCCCCGCACTATTTCCACCTCTTCCTTTTCTCAGCTCATTCCAGAGAGGATTCGCTTGGTAAGAGCTCTATTAGAATGTATAAGCACAGAAGTAAACCCGCAGCTATTAAATAGCTTGGAGCAGTTGGCTAGCTAGCCTCTCCATTAGGGTGCTCTACTGTCCCCCCACTCGGTTTGGCTTGTGCCATCTTGTTTGGGTTTCGTCCTTGTTTTAATTACTTGTGACAGTGTACTAACCTGGGCGGTATTGGTTTGGTCGACCAGTATTGTGGCGCTGAGGGTTTGTCCTAGTTGTCTGTGTAACTTGTCTGTCTGCCGGAACCCTCCCGGTTTAGCCTTCGGGCTCTGGCACCGTGCCTATCCCGCAAGATCGGGAAACTGTGTATGTTTCGCTGTGTATGTTTCGTATGTTTTTGCAGTTATTTTTGCAGTTCTCCCCTGAGAGTAAGCTAGGTGTCGCGAGGTGCACCATGTTTTCATCTCTCACAGGGCGCAGCCATCTTGCCTAGACTCTTGTGTGTTCCACGGTGAACGAGCTATGCAAAGTAGCTAGCTTAATGAGAGGTGACCATTGCAAGGCTAAACACAGTTATAAACACCTTCCCTTAAGTCCTGCCAACCTGAACCCCCAAGTATATAGCGGAGATAAACTGTAAACGTGTGTGAGGTAGAATGCCCTGCCCCTTCACGGTCAGGCAGTTCACACTCCACGTCTCCTTACTAATATACAGTATTGCGCAGTGTACACTATAGACACAGTAATATTACACTGTTGGCTTCATTTTCCACTATTGGGCTGAGTTTATGCTAGCCCAACCATAGTGAGATTACACAGTTGCTGGGTTGCGATAGTTTTTGTTACACTATTTTACATTACAGACAGTAACTATCATAGTTTCGCGTAGAAACTCACATAACAGCTAGATTACACTGCTGGTCTTACGAAGTGTGTAGCTGGGGTTGCCATATTATTTTATTACACTGCAGGGTATACACTACCCTTCTCTTCTTCCCACAGAGAGAAACTACCATTTCCAGTATGGCGTTTCGCCTTGAGAAATACAAGGTGTCCCTGCCCACAGGCAGCGGACTGCGTCTAAGAAGGGGTGCACTCTGCAGTCATCCTGAGGTGCTTGCTGCCGGCATTGGCAGCTTCTCACAGGTCCAAAGGCCAAACTGAGAGGCAAGTGGAGTCCCCATGGCTACTGAACACAGTGATGGAAGGCTACGAACTCCAATTCCGATGCCAGCCACGGCTATAGTTCTGGCGCCTCTAACGTCTCAGGGTCTTCTAGTATTGACGCCCTGGTTGACTGAATGTTTCCAAATGAGATCAGATGAAAGGAGTGTCAACCTACATCCTAACCCCTCATTCTGGCCAAGGGTTATGTCTGACAAACACGTTAACCGGTCATTAACGTTGTCCACATAAGCCACTCTCGCTCGCTGTTGCTGGTGAACTAGGGGCTTCCCCCAGTGTGTTGTGCCTGGCTAGTGCAATGGGCACTTACTTTTCATAGGCAATACGAAAGCTTTATCAGTTTTGTTTACTATGGTGAGAGAGTTCTGGGCCAGGCCCTATTTGACCGGACTCTCACATTGCATGGTGGACACTTATTGCAGAATTTCGATTGGCCTGCCGGCTTTTGCCTTTTGCTGTGGTGGCACATTCTACTGGAGGAGTAACTGCCTTACCTGGACGATTGGATATATCTGCCCCATCCAGGAAACAGGCCACAACGGACAAGAGGATCTTCTGGGCCTCACCCTAAACGAGGAGAGGAGTCACCTGACCCCTACCTAACAAAAAAACACTAAAAACGCCCAAATTCAAGTGTTAAATTTGTGGAGTGCCTTTGTTACAACTATGAAACAGAAAGCATATGTATTGGAACATGGTAAAAGCTTATTTTTATAACTGCAAAAAAATTACTGACCGAGACGCACCTCCAACAACAAATAAAACCTCACATAATTCTGCCCCAAAACAATGACACTTTCTCTCAACCAGTGGCATATGGGCTTTTTAGGTGAGCGCTGATGCCCCCCTGTGATAAGCAGTGCCCACTTTGTCAAAGGCAGGGCTTGTCCATTCCCAGCACGCCTCCCTGTTGGAGACATACATCGCTGCGGCACTCCACCAACGTTCCGTCAATTTTTTAAAAACATAAATCATGTAGCAGTCAGATATAGCCAGGGTAAAACATGAGCCATTCACAATAATTAAAACAAAACGTCAAGAAAACTGTAGGCTATTATACCACTTTTTATCATTACCGCTTGTCAGAGGCATGACAAATGAGGCATGACAAATGGACTTGAAAACGGGTGGTATAGCCTACGCTCAAATGCGATGTGGTTCGAGGGGAACAGTGACATTTTGCCAAGACACTGAAACGCGCGGACAGCAGTGGACGCATAAATTCTGGCCTAATGACAATAGCCAAATTTGTCATTACACTTTTGGCTGTTTTGTGTAACAGATGCCTCTTTCCATTCACCACTGTTTGGAGGCTGGAAATATGTTGCGAGTGGATGAACATCTGCAGGTTGCCTAGTAAAGGAGCCCTTTGAAGTGATAGTTTGACAATCAGATGAAAAAATCTTGACTGGTTGTGTTTATGCCACAATAAAAGGTAATACATTTTAAAAGTTAAATGACAAATCTTCATGACTAGGTCCACAGAGATCCTATTGAATTAATAGGGACTGTATATGTAATTCTATGATTAGGCCCATAAAAACTTTTGGTGGACGTGCTTGGTCCCGTAACGGAAATAAATGAATTCTACTTTCACCCCTGGATATAGCTTATGATAGAAAGAGTATGTGACCTTTTCTGTAGCCTACAGGCTGGAGATAAAATGTATGACAATGTAATGAGATGGACACTTTTTACATCATGCAGGTTTTACCAATCAAATAGCCTAACCTAAATGGCGCCCAATCAAAACAAAATGCGCTGACATGTTAACAAACAACATATCCTAAAAACAGGACAGGTCAAAGTACACTGAACAAAAATGTAAACGCAACATGTAAAGTGTTGGTCCCATGTTTCATGAGCCTATGCCCTCCCAGGCCCACCCATGGCTGCACCCCTGCCCAGTCATGTGAAATCCATAGATTAGGGCTTAATTCATTTATTTTAATTGATTGATGCCCTTATACGAACTGTACCTCAGTAAAATCTTTGAAGTTGTTGCGTTTATATTTTTGTTCAGTATAAAATGGACAATATTGTCAGGGTAGAGTGTAGAGGGAACGTGGAATCACACGCAGGACACAGAGATTCAAAAAACAGATGTCTTTAGTGAAGTCCGACAGTACAAGCCAACACGGCAACAGGCCACAGGCGAAACAAGCGTACACTGGACTGTCCAAAGTAAATGTGCACAACGTGCAGGACTCTCTCAAACAATACGAAAATACAGAGAGCGCAGAACAGCGGACCAACATCTACACGTGACATCGAACAATTACACACAACACCTGACCAAACACACGAGAACTAAATAGGGTGCCTAATGAACACTTAACAATGAACAGGTGTAACAAACAGACAAAACCAATCAAACATGAAACATCGAACGGTGGCAGCTAGTACTCCGGAGACGACGACCGCCGAAGCCTGCCCGAACAAGGAGAAGGAGCCGCCTCGGCCGAAACCGTGACAAATATGGAATGGACAAAAAGGCTACTCACAACTGCTGTCCAGGAGTTTCACCCCGTGGGCTAAATTGTCATGATAAGTGGTTTCAAATTTGTATCTGTACATTTTTGAGGAGCTAATCATGGCGAAAATAAAATACATCTGATTTCCTGCTGTGTAAACACATTGAAAATATGCTCAGGATAACGCCTGATAAAGTTTGGTAGCTGATATTCAGAGCTTAAATAGCCAAATTGATTAGTCACAGGAATCAGGACTAATACAGCCAATGCAACAGCCTGTTTCACAAACAGTGGGCCTACCACATGGATGGCATTCATAAAATTCCTTTGTGGGCAGACAAGGTAAGCTACACCCCAGTATGCACCGACTGACTTCTTCTGAAAGTCTTTAATTTCTTTTCTGCCTTGATTTCCACTTTCACGGACGTTGGTTTTTAGTCCGGTCCAGACCAAATCTGAAGCATGTTTGGTTCAGATTTGGTCCAGTTTGGACCAGCCTTGATTTGGCCCAAACATAGACATCATAGATGTCTTTTCAACTTTCATTCAGAACCAAAAATTTAACTGATTTCAACGTCGGAAAATACGTATTTTCACCTTTCATTCTGAAATTAAATTGAATCTAACCTTGACGTCTGGAAAATACACATTTTATTTTGCTTACTGGGACTATTCTAGTTTTGCCAGGGGAGGCAATTTTTTTTGTCTCGCTTAGGGCGGCAGAACGGCCAGCACCGGCCCTGCCAACCACCAAGACACACAGTCAAAAGACGCACGGTCAAATGATGAAAACATCAGTAGCCTAAACATCATTATAAGCAATAATTGACTATTTTTGACTGCTGTCATGTCTACCATTATATTAATTATAATGCCATTATTGCTTTTGTGCCGAGTTTCACTATTAATTGTTTGTTAACAATTGACACAATTTTCGTAACTTTCACTTAGTTGACACACTTTGACATACCTTTGTTTGGTTGTAGTGCGTAATAGTATCATGATTGTGTCCCATTGTATTCTCATTCTTCAGCACTGTTGTGGAGAACAACCGCTGTGCAGGAGCAGATGTGGATATTTTCCAGATATTGAAAGCCGTTCAGCATGTACAATTATTTAAGCTCTCGCTGTGTAGCCTACTCCAAGTAGGCCAGAGTATACTGATAAGACTGATTTGATTTGGTTAACTGATATAGGGTACATATCATTTTAAGATTAAGACTATAATTAGAATGGATCAATACAATAGAAGGGCCTGCCTTGTTCATTCACAATTGGTGATTACATCATTTTGCATCATTTACTTCCCCTCACTTATTCTCCCCATCATAATCTGTTGTCATATGTGTGAAATTAGTTTCGGTATTGTTAAGGTGCAGTTTCGAGGCAATTGTCAGGGTGATTATCAACTGGGCACTGGCACTTTCAACTGTTGGAAGAAGGAGCAGAGCAGGCCCTGCTGTTGGGAGGAGTGGTAACGGGGAAAACCCTTCAAAAGAAATGACATGCCCTCCTAAAACTGGTTATAACTCCATTTCTGTTTGTGATTTTAAGATTCTAACAATGGCAGTGTGTTATAGAGACTTATTTAGGAAAATTCAAGGAAGGAGGGGGCGTGACTTCAAAAATGGCAGAGTATCATTTTTTTTCATAAGCAGTAAAAATGACTGCTTTAGCTGTTGAATGTGTTCAACTAAAATGTGTTCATGAACTTGTTTTAACCGTGTTATTTAGAATAAAGGGTATTTTCCATTGATGACCAAGTCATTAGTATCAGTAATTTGTCTTCGAGAGACATTGACTCTGAATCCTAAATTGGTTAAAGCCCTCTTAGTGACACATTCATCTAAGTCAGTCTGTCATTTGGATAAAAGATCAAATACTTTAAACTAATTGAAATGAACCATATATAACAAGCTTTCAGCAATGCATATATCTACATACACTACATGGCCAAAGGTATATGGACACCTGCTTGTCAAACATCTCATTTCAAAATCATGGGCATTAATATGGAGTTGGTCCCCCCTTTGCTGCTATAACAGCCTCCACTCTTCTGGGAAGGCTTTCCAATAGATGTTGGAACATTGCTGCAGGGACTTGCTTCCATTCAGCCACAAGAGCATTAGTGAGGTCGGGCACTGATGTTGGGGGATTAGGCCTGGCTCGCAGTCAGCGTTCCAATTCATCCCAAAGGGGTTCCATGGGGTTGAGGTCAGGGCTCTGTGCAGGCCAGTCAAGTTCTTCCACACCAATTTTGACAAACCATTTCTGTATGGACCTCGCTTTGTGCATGGGGGCATTGTCATGCTGAAACAGGAAAGGGCCTTCCCCAAACTGTTGCCACAAAGTTGGAAGCACAGAATCATCTAGAATGTCATTTTATGCTGTAGCGTTAAGATTTCCCTTCACTAGAGCTAAGGGGCCTAGCCCAAACCATGAAAAACAGCCCCAGACCATTATTCCTCCACCAAACTTTACAGTTGGCACTATGCATTCGGGCAGGTAGCGTTCTCCTGGCATCCACCAAACCCAGATTTGTCCGTCAGACTGCCAGATGGTGAAGCGTGATTCATCACTCCAGAGAACGTGTTATCACTGCTCCAGAGTCCAATGCCGGTGGGCTGACGCTTGGCATTACACATTGTGATCTTAGGCTTTTGTGCGGCTGCTCGGCCATGGAAACCCATTTCATGAAGCTCCCGAAGAAACAGTTATTTTGCTGACATTGCTTCCAGAGGCAGTTTGGAACTCGGCAGTGAGTGTTGCAACCTACGTGCTTCAGCAGTCAGTGGTCCCGTTCTGTGAGCTTGTGTGGCCTACCACTTCAACGGCTGTGCTGTTGTTGCTCCCAGACATTTCCACTTCAAAATAACACAGTTGACCGGGGCAGCTCTAGCAGGACAGAAATTTGACTAGCTGACTTGTTGAAAAGGTGGCATCCTATGACAGTGCCACGTTGAAAGTCACTGAGCTCTTCAGTAAGGCTATTCTATTGCCAATGTTTGTCTATGGAAATTGCATGGCTGTGCGCTGCTCAATTTTATACACCTGTCAGCAACGGGTGTGGCTGAAATCGCTGAATCCACTAATTTGAAGGGGTGTCCACATACTTCTGTATATATAGTGTATGTATGCCATAATTGGCAGGATGAAATACATTACATTTACATAAATGAATTATATCTAACAAGCTTTCAACATTGTCTCCCATTGTTCCCAATCTTGAACATTTATCATAAACATTGCTCCTGACTGTCTGCTTACACATGCAGGCACGCACGCACTCAAACACACACAAGCACACACACACACAAGCACACACACAAGCACACACACACACACACACAAACACACACACACTTGTCCAGCGAGAGGTTTATGGTGGATTGATCAGCTGTTGTTAATCACAAGCTTTGTGATTACCTGGCAGGGTACTATTGATCCTACATCGATCGGCCATCTTTGCGCCATCTCCCTGTCCCTTAGCTCACTGTCATTTAGCGCTTCGCCGGCACAATATTGTAATTATGTCACCCCAGGCGTCTGCTCTTGGTCAATGACTCCCTGGCATGATAGTTGTGTTATTATGCGCTATGTCCACTCAGCTAAAGTCAGATTTACAGGGCCATGTCAGAGGGTTGAGTGTGAGTTGTAAAAATTGGAATGAGGTAACTTACTGTCTCTCAGGGAAACCTTGGATCTCTTTTATCTGTCTTTCAGATATCTGTCTCTGAGAACGGTGTGGTTATCCACACCCAAATGTGGAAAAGAAGCTGGACAACAAAAGTGTCATTGTTGACATCCCAGAAGTTTCCATCCACCACATTCAGACAGGCCAGTTAAGAGGCAAAATGTGGTGTCCAACAGTTAAGTTATTTTCATGCTTTCTCCATGTCTCCATTCAAGTCTCTCTCCCTCACTCGCTTTCTGTTTATTTCTCTCCCCACCTCCCTCTCACTCCTACTATCTCATGCCCCCCCTCTCTCTCTCTCTCTCTCTCTCTCTCTCTCTCTCTCTCTCTCTCGCTCTCTCTCTATCTCTCTATCTCTCTATCTCTCTATCTCTCTATCTCTCTATCTCTCTATCTCTCTATCTCTCTGTCTCCCTGTCTCCCTCTCTCTTTCTGGGCCCTGGTGCTTTGGCTCCAGCCTCCATTAAAAGCTTGTCTGAAGTAATGAGTTTAAACTCAGAGCACCTGTCTCAGGACAGGAGGGAGAAATAGAGGTGTGTGTGCATATGTTTGTGTGTGTGCATGTCTGTGTGTGTGTGTCAGAGCTTTGAGTGTGTTTGCGTGTGGGTGTGCAGCAAGGCTTTGAGGTATGCTTTGACAGCTGTGAATTTAATAAGCAAATGTTATAGGTAGAAGGGAGGGAGGGAGTGATACGTGGGGTCTTGCTTATGAAATATTAATGACTGTTTCTGCATTTTCCTCAACGCTGCTTGATAATGTCTCTAGTTTCCAATTCTCCTGTTTCACTCTGAGCAGGATATACTACAGAGATATCTTTCTTTTGTTGTGTCAGTTCAAACTGTTCAGCTGTGTGTGTGTGTTCTTGGCATCTTTGTATGGCATAAGGAGTGATGGTTTTGGTGCCTTTTCAGGTGACTGTGTCTATGATCATTTGTGTTTGGCAGAGGTATGTCAACATCAGCCTATGATGTAAAATAGAGAAAATAATGACTCCTCATCCAGCATAAGGGATATTCAATATTAGGAACAGTTGAATAGAAAGCTTTTAAGATGTTTTAGATCTTTTCATATGTACATATTTGTGTTGGTGCTATCTCAGTACTCTATCTATCTCTATGGTGCTATCTCAGTACTCTATCTCAGTACGCTATCTATCTCTATGACGCTATCTCAGTGCTCTGTCTATCTCAATGGTGCTATCTCAGTACTCTTATCTTATTGAGTGGATGTTCACTCAGAGGAAAAGTGTAATTTGTTTGCGATCACAGAAATCATTTTCCTAGCTAATTTATTGGGCACTATGACGCTAAACTCTATCTCTCCCTCCCTCACTCCCTTCTTCCTTTCCCTCCATCTCAATCTTTATCTCTTTCTCTCACTCTCTCACACACACGTACACTCCTCACTGGATGCATCAGAGAGAGAGAGAGAGAGAGAGAGAGAGAGAGAGAATCTTCTCTCACTTCATCTGCCAGTCATCTTAATCCCTTTAGAGTGTGTTCAGTGGTCATCTCTCCAGATAGGCCCTTTCATAGTTTCTGTACAGCTAGTGGGTTTCCAGCACCAGGGGAAAACTGTCTTACAGTTACACAGGACTAAATCAGGTGTGTGGAACAGCAAGATGCTCCTCCTTTTAGGATTTGCTGGATGTAAATCAATATGATAATAATACAATTGTAAATAAATGTAGTACTTTTGTAATTGCTTTGTATTTCCATAGTAATGGAGTTCAATTCTGTGACTGTAGTACAGCGTTACTAAACAGATATAAGATCAACATGATATAATATGTGACCGTATCACATTTACTAATAGGAAACCATAACATAGCTAAATTGTAGGCCTATACACACTGACACAGCAACATTTCAGAGGACCACAAAGCTTTAAAACTACAGTAACGGTGCGTGGGTAAAATCACTGGTGAAGCCAAGCCAGAAAAAAAAGCAATATTACCACCTATGTGTTGTGATAATTGCATTGTAACCTGTTAGTTCATATGCCTTGCCACCGTGATAAATGGGCCTAAAGGCCGAGACAATAAGAAGACACAGTGGCAGAATAAATTCAACCAAACCTTTGTTTCATCACAAAACCGGAGAGCAACATCTATCCGGTGAAGTCCACAAAGCATATTGCATGTAACAAACAGTTACATGACCAACAGCACGGTCAAGCAAGTTAATGTTTCCGTCATTTTCGGACTACTAAACAACTATTGATTTAGAACCACGAAGAGTTACTGCAAGTCGCAAAGAAAACAGGAGCTGCCTCCACTATTCCAGCGCCATTTCAACTTCAACATCATCAAATCACCTCTGCTTAGTCTAATACAGTGACAACTAAAATATACCAAAAACAACTTGTGTGTGTGCATTCGTGCAAATGGAAAAAAATATGTTGATCACCCTACTTGTAGAGAAACGCCATCCTCCTCTTTCATGTTTGACGAAATGGTCTATGACTGTCAGACAGTACATGCTTTTAGTTTTTGTTGTCCTGGGCTACCTGGCCAAAATGCTTGCTCACTAGCCTAACTTCCTTTAATGGGCAATGATGAGCCAGCTAGTTAACATTAGCCTGCTACATCTAGCTACATATTGAACTTCCATCCTCTCAAGCCAGGGTCACAACGTAGGTATTTATGGTTAGATAAGAATTGCCGTTATAATCATTGGTCAGTTCGGAGAATTAAGTAAAACCACAAGTCCAAATCCCTTTCTCCATCCATGTCTAATTTAGGAAAGGGACAGTTTTAACTTGCTAGCTAGCCACCTTACCAGCGCTCAGAGTCTCACGTCAGAATTAGATGTTCATCCATGTTTCTCAAACGTCAAATTTCGAAGTTGTTCCAAACATCAAATTTCAAAGTGTTTAAGGTTAAGTTTAGGCATTAACTCAGAATTTTTAAGGTTAGGGTTATGTTTAGGCATTAACTCCAAATTCTTAAGGTTAGGCATTAACTCGTAAGGGTTAAGGTTTGGGATAGGCTTGAATCAAAAATATCAAAAACAACTTTCTATCGCTGGATTCTAACATGCAACCTTTGGAATCAGAGGTAGGGCCAGTTTTAGCTAGCTATCTAGCCACCCTACCAGCTCTCACAGTCTCATGTCAGAATTAGATGTTCATCCATGTTTCTCAAATGTACATTTTCAAAGTTGTTCCAAACATCAAATTTCGAAGTGGTTAAGGTTAATGTTGCCCCTAGTGGCCGGTTTCCACTTCATCTCCCAACGTCCTACAACATGGATGGGCATCGAATACTGACTTGTATCACGGGTGACCTGGCTGAGCCACCGGAGGACAACAACACAACAAGATGCAACAATTCAATTTTTTTCAGTCAATGACGTTTTGCTTTTGATGTGATGTGATTGGTGTGAAGCCAAATCCAAACTGGCTTCCCTTGTCACTTTTTTTGGTTGTGCCAGGACCATTCACAGTTGAGCTCACTCAGTTTAGCGCAACGCTGATTGGCTATTATTTTATACTTTTTTTATTAAGGGAGATAGATCAGATAGATAGGGTACACATACAGAGACAGAGCGGCTGTCACGTTCGCTTAAGGAGGAGGACCAATGCGCAGCGTTGAATGCGTACATATTATTTATTAAACAGATCACCCGATCAAAACAACGAACGAAACGTGAAGTCCTTCGATACACACAAACCAAAAGGAACAAGAAACCACAACACAAAGTGAAAAGACCGATAGTTAAATATGGCTCCCAATCAGAGACAACCAGCTGACACTCGTTGCCTCTGATTGGGAGTCACTCAGGCCAACATAGATATACAAAACATAGACTTACACACCCTGGCTCAACATAACATAGTCCCCAGAGCCAGGGCGTGACAGTACCCCCCCCCCAAAGGCGCGGACTCCGGCCGCGCCAAACAACCACAACAGGGGAGGGACCGGGTGGGCACTCCGCCTCGGCGGCGGATCCGGCTCCGGACATGACCCAGGCACGGGTTGTGCTGGACTGACGACGCACACCCCTGGCTTGATGCGTGGAGGAGGAACGGGCCGGACCGGGCTGACGAAGCGCACCCCTGACTTGGTGCGGGGAGCAGGAATGAGCCGGACCGGGCTGACGACGCGCACCACTGACCTGGTGCGGGGAGCTTGGATGGGCCGGACTGGGCTGGCGACGCGCACCACAGACTTGGTGCGGAGAGCAGGAACGAGCCGGACCGGGCTGACGACGCGCACCACTGACCTGGTGCGGGGAGCTTGGATGGGCCGGACTGGGCTGGCGACGCGCACCACAGACTTGGTGCGGAGAGCAGGAACGGGCCGGACAGGGCTGACGAAACGCACCATAGACTTGGTGCGGAGAGCAGGCACGGGCCGTGCCGGACTGACGACGCACACCACTGGCTTGGTGCGGGAAGCTTGGATGGGCCGGACTGGGCTGGCGACGCGCACCACAGACTTGGTGCGGAGAGCAGGAATGGGCCGGACCGGGCTGGCGACGCACACCACCGACTTGGTACGGAGAGCAGGAACGGGCCGGACAGGGCTGACGACGCGCACCACAGGCTCGGTGCGAGAGGCAGGAACAGGCCGAACCGTACTGGGGACACACGCCACTGGCCCTATGCAGGGATCAGGAACGGGCCGGACAGGACTGGTAATACACCCCAGTACCTCTCGCCGTGCCTCCACACTTTACCTCTCCTCTGTGACCAGTGGCCCCCTTAACCTGGCGGCCTCCTCTTCACACCCGCTGGACCGCTCCATCGCGGCCTCCTGCTGCCCCGTCGTCCACGTCGTGAGCCCCCCCCTAAAAATTTTCTGGGGTTCTCTCCTCCCCGTGGACCAGGCCTCCCTAGCTCTCGCCAGACTCTCGATCCATTGCTTCATAGACCAGCCTTTCTCCTCTTCACTTAGCGTGGCCCAGCCGAAACTCCTACTCCCCTGATCCCAGGTCCTTCCTCTCTCCTCTTCATGCTGCTTGGTCCTGTCTTGGTGGTTTCTTCTGTCACATTCGCTTAAGGAGGAGGACCAATGCGCAGCGTTGAATGCGTACATATTATTTATTAAACAGATCACCCGATCAAAACAACGAACGAAACGTGAAGTCCTTCGATACACACAAACCAAAAGGAACAAGAAACCACAACACAAAGTGAAAAGACCGATAGTTAAATATGGCTCTCAATCAGAAACAACCAGCTGACACTCGTTGCCTCTGATTGGGAGTCACTCAGGCCAACATAGATATACAAAACATAGACTTACACACCCTGGCTCAACATAACATAGTCCCCAGAGCCAGGGCGTGACAGCGGCGATGTTTCGCTTGCTCGGATGCTTTCTCCGGTGAGATGCATTCAGCCTCTTGTGAATTGAAAGACAATTATGAAACACAGAGAGACGAAATATTAATTATTTTATATGTATTTTTCTTATCTTCTTGATAAATTGTTGGGGGAAGCCTGGCTTCCCTTGGCATCCATGAATACACGCCACTGTAAAACTAACCATCCAACTTTAAAGAAATGAATAAATAAATAAAACACTTTCTGCACACAAGTAAAAGGAAGGGTAACAAGATCATAAGACAATTAACTTTGTTTGTTTTCCCATCCTATTCCCCCATTCCTAATGTACATTAGGCATTAATTCCACCCCCTCAACCCTAAGATTAGACTTCCCAACATGTCCCGGTAGGGGCGCCCACCCCCTTTCCCACTCCCCGCCTCGCACTGCACCGCACCACACTGCCAAACAGGGTGATGAAATGCAAAAGAAAGGGGGAAAGAAAAGAAGAAGAAAAACTAAAGAAAAAATAATACAAAAAATCAATTTTCCTTCTCTCTCATTTCCCAGATGCCCCAGTGCGGTCCCCCATAGTGTTCGTGTGTATCGTCTCCCTCCTCTATTTGTATAATACCGAAAACTGGCAGTGAGCCTAATAGTATTATAAAGCAGTGAATAGACGGTTCCACTCAAACACAAAAGCCCTCATTAGTAATCTCACAGCACTAAGACGGCAGATAAAAAGCTCTGGTGTACCTGTGTGTGTTTAGTATTGTTTTATGATGAGCTTACGCTATGCATTACACCACTCATCATCTCATCAGAGTTAGGAGGCGTTGTGTGTGTTGTTGAAGCGCTGTTCGTAGAGATGAGGCGATGTGGAGCTGAGGGGAGGATGGGAGGGTGTGTGTGTGCATTAGTGATGGGAGAAAAAATCGACAAGATTACATACAGTGGGGAAAAAAAGTATTTAGTCAGCCACCAATTGTGCAAGTTCTCCCACTTAAAAAGACGAGAGAGGCCTGTAATTTTCATCATAGGTACACGTCAACTATGACAGACATATTGAGAAAAAAATTCCAGAAAATCACATTGTAGGATTTTTAATGAATTTATTTGCAAAATATGGTGGAAAATAAGTATTTGGTCAATAACAAAAGTTTCTCAATACTTTGTTATATACCCTTTGTTGGCAATGACACAGGTCACATGTTTTCTGTAAGTCTTCACGGGGTTTTCACACACTGTTGCTGGTATTTTGGCCCATTCCTCCATGCAGATCTCCTCTAGAGCAGTGATGTTTTGGGTCTGTCGCTGGGCAACACGGACTTTCAACTCCCTCCAAAGATTTTCTATGGGGTTGAGATCTGGAGACTGGCTAGGCCACTCCAGGACCTTGAAATGCTTATTACGAAGCCACTCCTTCGTTGCCCGGGCGGTGTGTTTGGGATCATTGTCATGCTGAAAGACCCAGCCACATTTAATCTTCAATGCCCTTGCTGATGGAAGGAGGTTTTCACTCAAAATCTCACGATACATGGCCCCATTCATTCTTTCCTTTACACGGATCAGTCGTCCTGGTCCCTTTGCAGAAAAACAGCCCCAAAGCATGATGTTTCCACCCCCATGCTTCACAGTAGGTATGGTGTTCTTTGGATGCAACTCAGCATTCTTTGTCCTCCAAACACGACGAGTTGAGTTTTTACCAAAATGTTTCATCTGACCATATGACATTCTCCCAATCCTCTTCTGGATCATCCAAATGCACTCTAGCAAACTTCAGATGGGCCTGGACATGTACTGGCTTAAGCAGGGGGACACGTCTGGCACTGCAGGATTTGGGTCCCTGGTGGCGTAGTGTGTTACTGATGGTAGGCTTTGTTACTTTGGTCCCAGCTCTCTGCAGGTCATTCACTAGGTCCCCCCGTGTGGTTCTGGGATTTTTGCTCACCGTTCTTGTGATCATTTTGACCCCACGGGGTGAGATTTTGCGTGGTGCCCCAGATCGAGGGAGATTATCAGTGGTCTTGTATGTCTTCCATTGCCTAATAATTGCTCCCACAGTTGATTTCTTCAAACCAAGCTGCTTACCTATTGCAGATTCAGTCTTCCCAGCCTGGTGCAGGTCTACAATTTTGTTTCTGGTGTCCTTTGACAGCTCTTTGGTCTTGGCCATAGTGGAGTTTGGAGTGTGACTGTTTGAGGTTGTGGACAGGTGTCTTTTATACTGATAACAAGTTCAAACAGGTGCCATTAATACAGGTAACGAGTGGAGGACAGAGGAGCCTCTTAAAGAAGAAGTTACAGGTCTGTGAGAGCCAGAAATCTTGCTTGTTTGTAGGTGACCAAATACTTATTTTCCACCATAATTTGCAAATAAATTAATAAAAAATCCTACAATGTGATTTTCTGGATTTTTTTTTCTCAATTTGTCTGTCATAGTTGACGTGTACCTATGATGAAAATTACAGGCCTCTCTCATCTTTTTAAGTGGGAGAACTTGCACAATTGGTGGCTGACTAAATACTTTTTTTCCCCACTGTATCGAGATATTATTTTTGATCATATATCGTAATCTTATAGTTTTGGCAATATCGCAATATCATTTTTGTCTGCAAAATCATTTTTGTCTGTACGTGCGCCAAAACTCCAGTATTTTCCTTCATAGCTTGTTCTCCATCTTCTTTTTAAATAGGGAGCCAATTTGTTTTCAGCACTTTTATGTCCATGGCTGATCAAAATGTGTTTTGTCATGGCTCTCTATTGTCCCTCTGCAGCAGACATATGGTGAGCAATATGTTTGGAACATCAAATCGCAAAAAAATCACAGAATGGAATCGCAATTCATATTGTATCGGCACCAGAGGAGGCTGGCCGGAGGAGCTATAGGAGGGCGGGCTCATTGTAATGGCTGGAATGGATTAAATGGAACGGTATCAAACACATCAAACATATGGAAACCACATGTTTGACTCTGTTCCATTTACACTATTCCATACATTAGAATGAGCCTGTCCTCCTATAGCTCCTCCCACCAGCCTCTTCTGATCGGCACCAAAGTATCGTGATAATATCGTATCGTGATAATATCATATCGTGATAATATCATATTGTGACAATATCATATCGTGATATCGCCCTGGCAATTCCCAGCCCTAGCTTGCGTGTGTGTGTGAGCACAGTGAGGATGGGAAGGCCCACTGAGAGGCTTTTGTCTCTGCAATGTATGTGACGAAGAGAATGTATGAATGAATAGAGGGAAGAAAGGATAAATGAAGTAAAGAAATAAAGATTAGTTCGCAGGTTTCTAGGGCTCAGTGAATGTTCCAAAATACAAAATGTGTGTAGTTAGTGATTGACACTGTAACAGTCTATCTGCATCAGTCCTACACCTGTATCCACGGAAACCTGAAATTTAACATAATCTGCAGTATGTTATTTTCATATTTTGCACATTGGATTGCCACAATCTTCCAGAAACGGAGTACATCCTTTTTGATCTATCAGTAAGTAGATTTTTGTGGCAACTAACCCCAGAAATGTGAGTAAAGATATATAACATATAACATTTCCTCATTTACTCTGTCTGTGTCTGTCTGTCTGTCTGTCTGTCTGTCTGTCTGTCTGTCTGTCTGTCTGTCTGTCTGTCTGTCTGTCTGTCTGTCTGTCTGTCTGTCTGTCTGTCTGTCTGTCTGTCTGTCTGTCTGTCTGTCTGTCTGTCTTATTCCCTTTCTCTCACTCACACACGTGCGCGAACACACACACACACACACACACACACACACACACACACACACACACACACACACACACACACACATATATACACAAACGCACACACACACCTCTTTAGAGGTGTTAAAAGCCATTGTGGTGATTGGGTAGCTGTTGATCAAGCGGGTGATCAGAAGACCATACGTTGTACCATCGTACTGGGGTCTGGTCATACTGTATGGTTCTGGTAAAATAAAGGAAATGTGTTTGACAGGAGAGAGTGTGTGTGTGTGTGTGTGTGTGTGTCTGTCTGTCTGTCTGTGTGTGTGTGTGTGTGTGTGTGTGTGTGTGTGTGTGTGTGTGTGTGTGTGTGTGTGTGTGTGCGTGACTGTTACTGAAGTTATCTGTCCCTGTCTAAGAATCACTGTCCTTACTGTCACCAGTGCATCCCTGTTGGCCGAGCTCACATACAGGTTGTTATGTTCACTACGTCGCATCGACATACTCAAGTGTGTGATGATATTCCAACGAGAGCCATTGAAACAGGATTGTACAGTGAAATAGGGTATGTAAATGATTGTTTGATTTGGGATCTCTGGAAAACCATTCCATAGATGCGGGGAATGGGATGCACGCTTTATCTTCCTTTGTTTATATTAAATAAGTCAGATTCCATGCACCACCGCGCGTACGTACACTACTCCTGATTGGATGTGATATGAGCGTGTGTGTGTGTAGCTTTCCTTTCGGCTCAGGCCAGGGAGTTTGAGTCCTTTTGAATAGGCGATAACACGCGGTAACTATGACAGCCGGGACGGCCCTTGATCATTGTTCATTACGGGAGGGAACGTGAGGCCGGAGACTACCAGAGTATGTTAATATATGACTGTGAGGGAGGGAGAGGGGGGAATGTGTGGGAGGGGGTGTGGGAGGGAAGAATGTGTGGGAGGGGGGATGTGTGGGAGAGGGAGGGAGGAATGTGTGGGAGGGTGGAATGTGGGGGAGGGGGGATGTGTGGGAGAGGGAGGGAGGAATGTGTGGGAGGGGAGGGGGGAATGTGTGGGAGGGGAGGGGGGAATGTGTGGGAGGGGGTGGGGGGAATGTGTGGGAATGTGTGTGCGTGCATTCGTGCATGTAATTATCATCAAATAAGACAGGTTTATCCCATTCACCACTTCATACACACAGATTATACACACAAACACACTCATACAGCAACACACACATCTGCATAAGCACATAAGCTGTCACATACATGCAGTATGCACACACAAAAAACGCTAGAACAACAGGGTTTTAACGATACAAAATACACTTGGTGAATAAAGAAAGAGTTTAATATTCAAAGTACAACAGAGAATTACACTGAGATTTAATGTGGTTGCATCATCTACAACGGGGTGTCAAACTCATTCCATGGAGGGCCTAGGGTCTGCGGGTTTTGGGTTTTTCCTTTCAATTAAGACCTAGACAACCAGGTGAGGGGAGTTCTTTACTGATTAGTGACCTTAATTCATCAATCAAGTACAAGGGAGGAGCAAAAACCCGCAGACACTTGGAATGACTTTGACATGTGATCTACAAGGAGCTGAACAGTGTCTGGAGTACGAAACTGAAACATTACTGAAACTGAAGGAGAGGAAGACTATCAACTAGACTATCAAATATTTTGTTTGCCTTTCAAACTTTTTTGTCAGTGTTTTGTCACCAGTCTTTGTTACTCATTAATCAATGGAACATTAGTATGCGTTCCAATAGTGTTCAGTGATAACAATCAAAGCAGGACTGTAAACTATACACTACAGGCCAAGGATCAGAACATGGATCAGTATGTCGATGGTCATTATGTCGAAGGTCTCAGGTGTCCTTGGGACTCGGACGTCGATGAACGTGACAGATTATTAATAGAAAGCAATCTTAATTTTCCGCACATGGGGAGAATGTAGCTGTGCCCCTTCCTTCATCCCATCTTTCCTTTCATACTTCATTTTGTACTTATTTTCTTACTTTCTTTCTTCTTCCATCCTTCCTTCCTTCCTTCCATTCTCCCTTCCTCCCTTCCTCCCTGTCTTCCAGGCAATCACTGATCTGGCATGACTGGATAGGTGAAAACTATGTTGTGAAACCCTTCCATTCACCCATCCAGTGTTGTATCAGAGAGTATTCAGGAAGAGGTGTCAACATCTCTGTAGCAGAAGCCGGGGCAATTTAAACCTGTACTGCGTAACTATGTGTGTACAGGTTTTTTTTGGAGACCCTCTGGCAAGAATGCAGTATTGTTTTCTAAATTTAAACATGATATCCCAGAAACAACAGAGCTGTGTTCGAATACTCATACTAACATACTGTATACTACATACTCAATGAGTATATACTACATACTATATACTATTTTTTATTCTTATCATTACAGGCTAGATTGCAAGAGCTGTCCTTTGAAGAAAGGGAAGAGGTGCTGGAGCTGGCCGCTTCCCATCTACCTGGAGTGATGTTTTTGACATCATGGAGTACCAGAGAGCTATCCCAGAGACAACCTCTCTGGTGCACCTGCATGAATTGCAGGGAGACTCCTGCATCTTACAACACACAATTGCTGCCATTTCACCACTGCAATATTCCATTTATTTATTACCAAGTACAGTGGGGAAAAAAAGTATTTAGTTAGCCACCAATTGTGCAAGTTCTCCCACTTAAAAAGATGAGAGAGGCCTGTAATTTTCATCATAGGTACACGTCAACTATGACAGACAAATTGAGATTTTTTTTTTCTGAAAATCACATTGTAGGATTTTTAATGAATTTATTTGCAAATTATGGTGGAAAATAAGTATTTGGTCAATAACAAAAGTTTCTCAATACTTTGTTATATACCCTTTGTTGGCAATGACACAGGTCAAACGTTTTCTGTAAGTCTTCACAAGGTTTTCACACACTGTTGCTGGTATTTTGGCCCATTCCTCCATGCAGATCTCCTCTAGAGCAGTGATGTTTTGGGGCTGTCGCTGGGCAACACAGACTTTCAACTCCCTCCAAAGATTTTCTATGGGGTTGAGATCTGGAGACTGGCTAGGCCACTTCAGGACCTTGAAATGCTTCTTACGAAGCCACTCCTTCGTTGTCCAGGCGGTGTGTTTGGGATCATTGTCATGCTGAAAGACCCAGCCACGTTTCATCTTCAATGCCCTTGCTGATGGAAGGAGGTTTTCACTCAAAATCTCACGATACATGGCCCCATTCATTCTTTCCTTTACACGGATCAGTCGTCCTGGTCCCTTTGCAGAAAAACAGCCCCAAAGCATGATGTTTCCACCCCCATGCTTCACAGTAGGTATGGTGTTCTTTGGATGCAACTCAGCATTCTTTGTCCTCCAAACACGACGAGTTGAGTTTTTACCAAAAAGTTATATTTTGGTTTCATCTGACCATATGACATTCTCCCAATCCTCTTCTGGATCATCCAAATGCACTCTAGCAAACTTCAGACGGGCCTGAACATGTACTGGCTTAAGCAGGGGGACACGTCTGTCACTGCAGGATTTGAGTCCCTGGCGGCGTAGTGTGTTACTGATGGTAGGCTTTGTTACGTTGGTCCCAGCTCTCTGCAGGTCATTCACTAGGTCCCCCCGTGTGGTTCTGGGATTTTTGCTCACCGTTCTTGTGATCATTTTGACCCCACAGGGTGAGATCTTGCGTGGAGCCCCAGATCGAGATTATCAGTGGTCTTGTATGTCTTCCATTTCCTAATAATTGCTCCCACAGTTGATTTCTTCAAACCATGCTGCTTACCTATTGCAGATTCAGTCTTCCCAGCCTGGTGCAGGTCTACAATTTTGTTTCTGGTGTCCTTTGACAGCTCTTTGGTCTTGGCCATAGTGGAGTTTGGAGTGTGACTGTTTGAGGTTGTGGACAGGTGTCTTTTATACTGATAACAAGTTCAAACAGGTGCCATTAATACAGGTAACGAGTGGAGGACAGAGGAGCCTCTTAAAGAAGAAGTTACAGGTCTGTGAGAGCCAGAAATCTTGCTTGTTTGTAGGTGACCAAATACTTATTTTCCACCATAATTTGCAAATAAATTCATTAAAAATCCTACAATGTGATTTTCTGGAGAAAAAAATTCTCAATTTGTCTGTCATAGTTGACGTGTACCTATGATGAAAATTACAGGCCTCTCTCATCTTTTTAAGTGGGAGAACTTGCACAATTGGTGGCTGACTAAATACTTTTTTCCCCCACTGTATGTTTACATAACAGGTTAACACTTTCCATGACTACACAGTAATTTATTCTTCATTTGGATCCCAATTAGGAAAAATACTCAATATGGGGATGTCTTTGTAAGTCGTTTTTTTGTGAATTTTTCCTTGGTCTGGGTGATATCAGTTTGTTAGAATGGTATTCTTGTTTATTTCTCTAATAAAAATATTTGACCTGTTTTGTACTGTATTTACACCAGGGTAGTCCATCTGTCTTTCTGGATATCGACCCACCTGTAGGTCTGCTAATTTGAAGTGTAAACCGTCAAGAGCATAGATATCCAGGAAAAGATAACAGTTTAGTAAATCATTCTAAAACTTTTCCAAAAGTACAATAATGATAACTATATGCTAGATAAAAAAATGCACAAGTATTGTTTCTTACACAAGTTTATTGTTGCCCACACAAATGTCCCCTATTTATATGATTTATATATTTGGTTGTAGGCCCACCTCAGTCAACAACAATTCTGAATACTCTGTAGGTTTTCACACTTCCCGAGAACCACCAAATCTGACAACAGGAAAACCTCCGGTCCTTCCCAGCAAAGGTGTGCTTACTGCACCCTGTGTTGCGTGGCGACATCTCCTCGAAGTTGTAGCAGCTCAGCCGTTGTTGGTGGTAGCACTTCAGGGAGTCTTGGGTCATCTGATCTCAGGATCATTCTCCTTGGTAGCCCCAATTGAGAGCCCAATCTTCTCAACACTGCGCTCGGAAGTTCTGGGATGTCGGTGTACTCCTTTGCAGTTTTCAGTGCGTAGACACTGCATCTTCAAGACTTGTTATTGTAGAGTCTCCTTTAGCTGAAATATATAATAATATTTGGTAAGTATTTTTTCTATATCATTTTATTACTATCAGAGCAGAACTGTAGTGTTGACATCTGTTGAAAATATAACAGCGATAACATGTATTATATTGTAATGATTTCTAATAATAAACTATTTTTTGTTTGTTTTACATCATACAAATCTTTTTCACAACCGAGAGGACAACTAACACTTACATCTTGTTGCCCTACGCGTTCTCCAAGGCTGGACAATGGTTACAAAGGTTGTAGTCAAGTGCTGCCAGTAGGGTTCCAGCCTCATAGACTGAAGGAGGGAACGCGAACCGCGTACATGAGTATGTGATTCTGGAAGCACTCCAGCTCAGATGTAGACCTGGATCAGGTTGGGCCTACTCCAGTCCTCGGGGGTCTGATTGGTGTCACACTTCCCCCAGCCCCAGAACTATCACACCTGATTAAACTAATTGAATTATTCACTGAAGACCATGATTAGTTGATTATTGGTGTCATGTGTTAGCTGGATCTGGGGCAAAAGTGTATCACCAATCAAGCCCCCGAGGATTGGAGTTGACCATCCCTGACCTAGATCAGAGATAAAACTACTTTGTTTTAGAATGTTGTGTTGTACAACAGCTGACTAAAGATGGGGCATTCAGATCAAGAATATGAGATGTGCAGTTGAGAACATTTCCACAGTAACGGTGCCGCTTTACAATTCCGTGATGAAACTTCGAAACAAACGAGTGTCATGAAATACATGCACCAGAAAGAAAAAACTTTTTTGACTTGTTATGCACAACAAAATAGCTAAGTAGCTTTCTGCTTGGCTAGCTAGCTGCGTAGCTGAACACAGAATGTTAGCACACTGTTCTTTGAATGGATAAATGGATCCATCTTGTCGCAATACTTTGGCTAAAGTTGGCATGTTGAATCTTAAATACTCCAGCCAACGACATGAGACATACTAAAACTAGACCGTTCAGATTTTTAAAAAAGTTGTGTCGTGTCTCATCTTATTTATCTGAACCACAGGAGGTTGGTGGCACCTTAATTGGAGAGGACGGGCTCGTGGTAATGGCTGGAGCGGAATAGGTGGAATGGTATCAAATACATTAACCTCTACGGGATCGGTGTCCCGTATACGGGACGGTTGAGCTAACGTGCGCTAATGTGATTAACCTGACGAGTGTAAGTAACAGCAAACATTCCAGGACATAGACATGTCTTATATGGTCAGAAAGCTTAAATTATTGTTAATATAACTGCTTAAATTCTTGTTAATCTAACTGCACTGTCCAATTTACAGTAGCTATTACAGTGAAAAAATACCATGCTATTGTTTGAGGAGAGTGCACAACAACAAAAAACGTATCACGGCAACTGGTTTGATACATTCACCTCTGAAGGTAAATAATGTACTTACATTCAGTAATCTTTCTCTGATTTGTCATCCTAAAGGCCCCAGAGATAAAATGTAGCATAGTTTTGTTTGATAAAATCAATTTTTATATTCAAATGTAGGAACTGGGTTCTACAGTTTGAACCCCTGCTGTCTCTGGCGCCACACCCACCCCCCGCCCGGCCATCTAGATGTGTGAAAGTTAGTGTATAAGCTAATGATCCATCATGTATGACATTCCTGGGAGTGTGTAAGCTTACATTTTGTATTACCATATCATTTTTGTATGTTCTCTATAGTTATGTACTTGATTATTTTTATTTTTATTACATTTTAGTCATGTAGCAGACACTCTTATCCAGAGCGACTTACAGTTAGTGAGTGCATACATTTTTCATACTGGCCCCCCGTGGGAAACGAACCCACAACCCTGGTGTTGCAAGCGCCATGCTCTAGCAACTGAGCTACACAATTGTATCAATTGACCAATTCGGCACATTTGGGAAGACTTGACACAAAATTGTCCAGAATTGCAATGCTTCAGTGGATCAATTTGAAACTTTGCACACACACTGCTCCCATCTAGTGGCCAAAATCGAAATTGCGCCTAAACTGCAATATATTATTGTGGCCTTTCTCTTGCACTTCAAAGATGATGAAGAAAAAAAAAGAGAAAAAAACGCATGTATTTTTGTTTGTATTATCTTTTACCAGATCTGATGTGTTATATTCTCCTACATTAATTTCACATTTCCACAAACTTCAAAGTGTTTCCTTTCAAATGGTATCAAGAATATGCATATCCTTGCTTCAGGTCCTGAGCTACAGGCAGTTAGATTTGGGTATGTCATTTTAGGCCAAAATTGAAAAAAGGATCCGATCCTTAAGAGGTTTTAAACACATGGTTTCCATGTGTTTGATGCCATTCCATTGGCTCCGTTCCAGCCATTATTATGAGCCGTCCTCCCTTCAGCAGCCTCCACTGATCTGAACAGTGCTTTGTGGCTATTCCGTGCCAGTACATTTGTGTGAACTGAAGTAGCTAGCTAGCTAGCCAATATCACTGTAGTTTCCAAACACCAGAAATGTAACACAAGGTCAAGTAATGTTATACACATAAGTTAGCTAGTTACGACTAACTAGTGAAGCAACATTTTATATTCAAATGAAACAAACCAATGTCACAGTCTGCTAACAAACTACTAGCTAACGTTAGCTAAACTCATTAACTGCACTTGCTTCCTGACTCTCTGCGTCTACGTTACAGGGATCTTCAATGCTGCAGAAATTTTTTGGTACCCTTCCCGAGATCTGTGCCTCGACACAATCCTGTCTCGGAGCTCTACGGACAATTCCTTCAACCTCATGGCTTGGTTTTTGCTCTGACATGCACTGTCAACTGTGACAGGTGTGTGCCTTTCCAAATCATGTACAATCAATTGAATTTACCACAGGTGGACTCCAATCAAGTAGAAACGTTTCAAGGATGATCAGTGGAAACAGGATGCACCCGAGCTCAATTTCGAATCTCATTGCAAAGGGTCTGAATACTTATGTACTGTAAATACGTTTTTTTTTGTTTTTTTTAAATACATTTTAGAATAAGGCTGTAATGTAACAACATGTGGAAAAAGTAATGGGGTCTGAAGAATTTCCAAATGCACTGTATATCTAGCAAGACATATTATCTAGCTAACTATGTCTTACCTTTTCATTAGAAAAAAAGCAAATTCTGGTTCGGTTTTTAATCCCTTCAACTCCCTTAGTTCTCTCCACTGTGTGACCACAAATCCGAGGTTTACGCTCTTCTTGGCCCGGGCTCTATAGCTTTTCGTTTTTTTGCCTGTCTGCTTTCAAATGTCTCTGTTTCTTTGGCTTAGATGAAGGAGTAACGTTAGTTGCTGCTGGGTCAGGTAATTTGCCCCTCGCGTCTGCCATGTCTGTAAGCTAGCTATCTCCGCTAGCCATTAGCCAAGTGTTGGCCACGGACTGACAGAAAACACATCACTCATTTTGCGCACCATAAAATCTGGCGGGAAAATCCGACCCGACAGGGAAAATGAAATCCAATGAATAAAGTGGTTCTTAGGCAGGCTAGAGGTGCAATATTGTTACTGTTGCATCACATTGGATGACCACTAGCGACTTATTGGAGCTTTTGAACATTAAAAAAATACCAAAAGTGACATATTGCAACTTTAAATTAATAGTACTACTGGGTAGTGAGAATGATGTAATGGACATTATATCGAACAATACTCCAGAGAGACTTCTGCCGACTCCTCCCCATGCTACAGGCGGTGTTCAATGGATCATAATTCCCAGTTTCCCCAAGTATTCCCTGGTTCATCACTGTCAGTGGGTTTACTAATGCTGCTTGGAGGGCTGCTCCGGCACCCCACTATGTCAATATCCCTAGGGTCATATTTAGTACACTGATTAAAAAGATAGCATGTGTGTGTGTCTGTTCACATTTATGCATGGGTGTGTGTTTGCAAACCTCGTTGTGTATGGAGAGAGGGAGCGAAGGAAAGCGAGAGAGAGATGGAGAGAGAGATGGAGGGGGGAGCAGAGAAAAGAGCGCTATCAAATGAGGACTTCAAAGACTATCATCCGCGTCTCCAGGGTAATTTGAGATCCTGCATTCTTTCGAACTTCAAAGGGTCCACTGCGTGTTGGAATACTGCAAAGGGGGAGGGGGGGGGGGGGGGGGGTGAGAGAATCTGATTTCTCTAATAAATGCTGACACCAGGCCTGTTTGATATTAGGTTCAGGGAACAGTTTGATTTGTTATAGCCTTTTGAAAGTGTTCGGATGACCTTCAGAGAAACAGCCTGACTAGTAGAGTACAACCAAGCTGCCGAGGAGGAAGGAAAGACAGGTAGGGAGAGAGAGAGAGAGAGATAGTGGATAAACTGATCCAGAACGATACCCAGCCCAAAAATGACTAGTAAATGGGTTTTGATCAACTGATCAGTGTAACTAATTGATTTAATAATTAGCACAAAATCAATTTATCATATTGACAGTAGTCTTGATAAGTCTTTGTCTGGAGTTCTCGATGAGGAATAAGCACAAGAAACACACATGCAAGCACACACACACACACACAAGAGATGGATGGACTTTCCCACGAAGACATGCTGAATATGATTTGAATTGATTTGAGAGGCATGAATAAAAATTATGTGCAGAGAAAATGGGCACACACACACACTTTCAAACACAAGCACACACACATTTCTAAAGTGATTCAAGGTGAAAAACTATATAGATAGTTTTATTTTCTTAAATTCCTTCCCTATTTCTTTCCTTCCTCTCCATGACAAATGATGCCTAATCGGCAGCAATAAACTCCTGTGACTGCTAAAAATCCACACACACACACCACCTCCTGCAGTCTCATTAGTGTCACAATGTGAACAGAGCCATATGGGTGCTGCTACCTGCCAGCTCAGGTGGGTCTTTACAGGGGGGAAAGGCTGTGTTTTCCTCAACATCTGTTTCAACTGGATCAAAGGCCCTTCTGTTTACTTCTCCATCCCTCTCCCTCTGTCACCACTAAAACCTCCCTCACAGACACTTACAGACTAAACTAGTGTGTGTGTGTGTGTGTGTGTGTGTGTGTGTGTGTGTGTGTGTGTGTGTGAGTGTGTGTGTGTGAGTGTCTGTCTCCTCCCCTCTGTCACTTTCTCGTTCCTCTCTTCCCTTCAGGGTGTCACAAACACTCTTCCACTCTAGTTTGTTTTCTGTTTTGGTTCGTTTCTTTGTAGTGAATGTGTTTGACGTGATTTGGTCATTTATCTCCTTTTTCGTACCTCAGCTGTCATTTGAAGTCTAAATATTTTGTGGCGTTGTGTTTTTCTCCTGTTTTGGGATGGTGCAGATCTTCAAGTGGGAGAAAACTGATTTTTCTTTCCGATTACAGTACATTTGCATTGTGTGCGTGCGTGCGTGTGAGTGAGTGCATGTGTATGTCTGCATGTGTGTATTTCTATGTCTCCGTAGGCACGTGTGTGTCTCATGATTGTCATATCAGTCTGTGAGCACATACAGTAGGTGTGTTTTCTCTGTCCAAACCACCCATGTCTACTTAGCAATTACTACATATGAAACCCTGAGCCTTACTGTCTACTTAGCGATTACTACCAGTGGAGGCTGCTGAGGGGAGAACGGCTCATAATAACGTCCGGAACTTAGCAAATGGAATGGCATCAAACACCTGGACTCCGCTCCAGTCATTACCACGAGCCCGTTCTCCCCAGTTAAGGTGCCACCAACCTGTGATTACTACACATATGAAACCCTGAGCCTTACTGTCCAGCCAGCGTGGAATCATCCTCCAGATTTACAGCTTGTAATCAGATGCAAATGGATCCCTTGCTGCTCTGCGAGACCCTAGTAAAACAGGAGTATTGATATGTCATCCACTTTTAGAAAATGATCACATTTGCTTTCGTCTCGGTACCATAGCTGTTATGACATATTGGTATTCAGCTCCTGTATTCTCTCCCTGGAGCCCAGTAGTGTAACCTTTAAGCCAGGTGTTGTTGTTCAACAAGCTCTATTCCCACTGACGGAAGGTTTTCCCTGCATGAAAACACTGTTTACATAGTACACTGTTAGCACATGTATCCAACTCGGTAGAGGAGCTAAAGACTGTAGATAAAGCTTTAGTAACATAGTAATCTCCAGGAGTGATAAGTATAATTTTTGTCTTCATCTGTTGTTGTCTAGTACTGTCTTTTTGCTAGCTAAGGCCATCTACTTTAAGTGCTACTTGGTGTGTGAACTGCTGACCACTCATTACTTGCAGATGATTGTTGACACGTCAACCAGGATTAAGGGGCGGGGCAATTTGTGACTGTTGTGGTTTTGGTAATCAGTGTCAGCCTATCTCAGTTCGCATTCAAGAACGCCAAGTTCATCTCAGCCTATACTGCCCTTCAGTCCCTAGACGTTTTTGGCCCTGACGGAGACATGGATCACCCCAGAGAACACTGCTACTCCAGCTGCTGTCTCTTCATCTGATTACGTTTTCTCTCAGTCCCAGAGCATCTGGTCATGGTGGTGTTGGCACAGGGCTGCTCATTTCTCCTAAGTGGAGATTTTCTCTTTTGTCTCTCACTCACCTGTCCATCTCCTCATTTGAATTCCATGCTGTCACTGTCACTTGTCCACTCAAGCTTAACATTGTTGTCATTTATCGCCCGCCAGTTGCCCTTAGAGAGTTCCTCAACGAGCTTGACACTTTGATAAGCTCATTTCCTGACGATGGCTCACCGCTCTTCGTACTGTGCGACTTCAACCTCCTGACGTCTGCCTTCGATTAATTTCTTTCCAACTCTTTCTTTCCCCTCCTTGCCTCTTTTGACCTCACCCTTTCCCAGTCCCCTCCCATGCACAAGGCAGGCAATACACTACTTATACACTACTTTGTTTCCTTTTCTGTCTCTCTCTCCTCCAACCCTAGCCACTTAGCCCCTACCCAGATTGTCGTAAGCCGTCGCAATCTTTGCTCTCTCTCTCCCACTACTCTCTCCTCTTCTCTCCTATCACCTCTCCCTTCTGCTAAATCCTTCTCCTTCCTGTCACTTGATTCTGCCTCATCGACCCTACTATCCATCTTTAACGCATCCTATGACTCGCACTGCTCCATTTCCTCCTGGTCAGCTCGGCCCTCCCTTCTTGCTCCGTGGCTGAGTGACTCATTGCGAGCTTACAGAACAGGGCTGCGGGCAGCTGAGTGAAAATTGAAGAAAACGAAACTTCTGAAGGACCTATCATCCTTTCACTCCCTCTTCTCTACCTTCTCTTCCTCTGTATCCACTGCTAAAGCCACTCTCTATCACTCTAAATTTCAAGCTTCTGCCTCTAACCCTAAGAAACACTTTTCCACCTTATCCCCCCTCCTTAATCCTCCACCCATCCACTCTAAATTGATGGGTAATGTGAAAGAAAGGCTATAACGACCCCCCCAGCCACATCTAGCTAAGTGGATGGGTCACTATTGTCTAGACATGTACACATGTTCATGAAATACAATAGATTTTTACATTTTAGTCATTTAGCAGACGCTCTTATCCAGATGTCCGTAATCACCCCGAGACACACCTGGCTAACTTGATGGGTCAGGTAATCACATGTAGATAGCTAGCCAATTAACTTAATGGTGCTTTCAAGACAACTGGGAACTTGGAAAATACGAGGTCAAATCATGATGTCGGTGATCTTCAGGTCGGAAAGTCAGGGCTCTAGAAAGAGTTCTGAGTTCCCGAGTTGGAATTCCGAGTTGGTTGACCATTCAAAACGATTTTTCCCAGTCTGAGCTCATTTTTCAGAGTTCCCAGTTGTCTTGAATGCATTGAAGTTGGAAGTCAGAGATTTCCCAGTTCCCAGTTCCAAGTTCCCAGCTGTTTTGAACGCGGCATAGCAATACAAACTGAT
Source organism: Coregonus lavaretus (assembly GCF_964263955.1). NCBI lineage: Eukaryota > Metazoa > Chordata > Actinopteri > Salmoniformes > Salmonidae > Coregonus > Coregonus lavaretus. The sequence goes on from NW_028163372.1 coordinate 124,524, forward strand.
TGTCATAGCTAGCCACCACGCATGAATCTGCAGGTAGCTAAAGTTAACCAACTAGGTTCAATGTTAGCTAGCTAGCTAATATTAAGCTATAACTAGCAATGCAAATGGATTTCTGAGATACTAATAATATTACTAAAACGATCATACATGTAGCTAGCTAACAGTACACTTTAACTTGCAATCAAAACGATTTTCTGACAAAATTAGAAACTTATATCTGAAAATGTAGCTAGCTAGACTCTTACCCGTATACAGTGCCTTGCAAAAGTATTCATCCCCCTATTTTAAATTGATTTTTATTTCATGTAATGGACATACACAAAATAGTCCAAATTGGTGAAGTGAAATTTAAAAAATATGATCCAATAGGCTTTGATTAAATTTCTAATTTCCTCGCCCACGTGGAAATTCAGTAAGAGTAATGTACAGTGGGGAGAACAAGTATTTGATACACTGCCGATTTTGCAGGTTTTCCTACTTACAAAGCATGTAGAGGTCTGTAATTTTTATCATAGGTACACTTCAACTGTGAGAGACGGAATCTAAAACAAAAATCCAGAAAATCACATTGTATGATTTTTAAGTAATTAATTTGCATTTTATTGTATGACATAAGTATTTGATCACCTACCAACCAGTAAGAATTCCAGCTCTCACAGACCTGTTAGTTTTTCTTTAAGAAGCCCTCCTGTTCTCCACTCATTACCTGTATTAACTGCACCTTTTTGAACTCGTTACCTGTATAAAAGACACGTGTCCACAAACTCAATCAAACAGACTCCAACCTCTCCACTATGGCCAAGACCAGAGAGCTGTGTAAGGACATCAGGGATAAAATTGTAGACCTGCACAAGGCTGGGATGGGCTACAGGACAATAGGCAAGCAGCTTGGTGAGAAGGCAACAACTGTTGGCGCAATTATTAGAAAATGGAAGAAGTTCAAGATGACGGTCAATCAACCTCGGTCTGGGGCTCCATGCAAGATCTCACCTCGTGGGGCATCAATGATCATGAGGAAGGTGAGGGATCAGCCCAGAACTACATGGCAGGACCTGGTCAATGACCTGAAGAGAGCTGGGACCACAGTCTCAAAGAAAACCATTAGTAACACACTACGCCGTCATGGATTAAAATCCTGCAGCGCACGCAAGGTCCCCCTGCTCAAGCCAGTGCATGTCCAGGCCCGTCTGAAGTTCGCCAATGACCATCTGGATGATCCAGAGGAGGAATGGGAGAAGGTCATGTGGTCTGATGAGACATAAATAGAGCTTTTTGGTCTAAACTCCACTCGCCGTGTTTGGAGGAAGAAGAAGAATGAGTACAACCCCAAGAACACCATCCCAACCGTGAAGCATGGTGGTAGAAACATCATTCTTTGGGGATGCTTTTCTGCAAAGGGGACAGGACGACTGCACCGTATTGAGGGGAGGATGGATGGGGCTATGTATCGCGAGATCTTGGCCAACAACCTCCTTCCCTCAGTAAGAGCATTGAAGATGGGTCATGGCTGGGTCTTCCATCATGACAACGACCCGAAACACACAGCCAGGGCAACTAAGGAGGTGCTCCGTAAGAAGCATCTCAAGGTCCTGGAGTGGCCTAGCCAGTCTCCAGACCTGAACCCAATAGAAAATCTTTGGAGGGAGCTGAAAGTCCCTATTGCCCAGCGACAGCCCCGAAACCTGAAGGATCTGGAGAAGGTCTGTATGGAGGAGTGGGCCAAAATCCCTGCTGCAGTGTGTGCAAACCTGGTCAAGACCTACAGGAAACGTATGATCTCTGTAATTGCAAACAAAGGTTTCTGTACCAAATGTTAAGTTCTGCTTTTCTGATGTATCAAATACTTATGTCATGCAATAAAATGCAAATGAATTACTTAAAAATCATACAATGTGATTTTCTGGATTTTTGTTTTAGATTCCGTCTCTCACAGTTGAAGTGTACCTATGATAAACATTACAGACATCTACATGCTTTGTAAGTAGGAAAGTCTGCAACACCACTAAGCAATGGGCACCACCAAGCAAGCGGCACTATGAAGACCAACGAGCTCTCCAAACAGGTCAGGGACAAAGTTGTGGAGAAGTACAGATCAGGGTTGGGTTATAAAAAAATATCCAAAACTTTGAACATCCCACGGGTCACCATTTAAATCCATTATAAAAAAATGGAAAGAATGTGGCACCACAACAAACCTGCCAAGGGAGGGCCGCCCACCAAAACTCACGGTCCCAGCAAGGAGGGCATTAGAAAGGCAACAAAGAGACCAAAGATAACCCTGAAGGAGCTGCAAAGCTCCACAGCGGAGATTTGAGTATCTGTCCATAGGACCACTTTAAGCCGTACACTCCACAGAGCTTGGCTTTATGGAAGAGTGGCCAGAAAAAAAGCCATTGCTTGAAGAAAAAAATAAGCAAACACATTTGGTGTTCGCCAAAAGCCATGTGGGAGACTCCACAAACATAGAACACCATCCCCACAGTGAAGCATGGTGGTGGCAGCATCATGATGTGGTGGGGGGGGGGGTGAATAGTTATGCATGCTCAAGTTTTTTTGTTTGTTTGTTTGTTTCACAAGAAAAAAATATTTTGCATTTTCAAATTGGTAGGCATGTTGTGTAAATCAAATGATACAAACCCCAATTTTTTTTAAATTCCAGGTTGTAAGGCAACAAAATAGGAAAAATGCCAAGGGGGGTGAATACTTTCACACGCCAATGTATTTCAAAAACACTGAGAAATATAGACATTTCATATACTACAAATTATATGACCCTCCCCTGGACTAGATTTAATAAGTACTAACCCCTCCCCGTGACTGAAATTGAAAAAGCATGACTATATACATTTTGATCCATCCCTTAACCACTTAGGCACACCTACACCCTAGCCTCCTTACCCCCTGGAGCCCATCTAGACTCTAGCCTCTTTAAGCCCTGGGGCCCACCCATACCTTACACTCTTTAGCCCCCACAGCCCACCCTACCTGCTTTAACCCCCACAGCCAACCCACACTCTACCCCTCTTACCCCCGGGGCCCACCCATAGCCTACCCACCTCCTACCCACACCCTACTCTCTTTAGCCCCCAGGGCCCACCCACACCCTAACCCCATTAATCCCCGGTGACCACCCACACCTTAGCCTCCTTAACCCACACCCTACCACCTCCCACCCAAACCCTAGCCTCCTTAACCCCCGGGGCCCCACCCACACCCTACCCTCTTTAACCCCCGGGGACCACCCACACCCACACCCTAGCCCCCTTAACCCACACCCTCCTTAACCCACCCCCTAGCCTCCTTAACCCACACCCTAGCCTCCTTAACCCACACCCTAGCCTCCTTAACCCACACCCTAGCCTCCTTAACCTACATCTTAGCCTCCTTAACCCACACTCCAGCCTCCTTAACCCACACCCTAGCCTCCTTAACCCACACCCTAGACTCCTTAACCCACACCCTAGCCTCCTTAACCCACACCCTAGCCTCCTTAACCCACACCCTAGACTTCTTAACCCACACCCTAGCCTCCTTAACCCACACCCTAGCCTCCTTAACCCACACCCTAGCCTCCTTAACCTACACCTTAGCCTCCTTAACCCACACCCTAGCCTCCTTAACCCACACCATAGCCTCCTTAACCCACACCCTAGCCTCTTTAACCCACACCCTAGCCTCCTTAACCCACACCCTAGACTCCTTAACCCACACCCTAGCCTCCTTAACCCACACCCTAGCCTCCTTAACCCACACCATAGCCTCTTTACTACACTAGTGGACCCATCCGCTCATTGTCCAGTTGCCTCAGCATCATGTTCAGCAGGAGACAGACAGCTGAAGCATAAAACAAGGCTGCGGTCTCCAGTCTGCAGTCTGGAGCTGCTACCCACCATCTCCGGCTGAGCTCACCTGCCAGTAAATTCACTGTGACAGGTGCGATCACAGCCTCTCAGCAGGTGGCTGCAGCCTCCCGACAGAGAGGGAAAAGGAAGGTTGGAGTCATAGCTATGAGAGAGGGGCCCCCGCAGCTGCAGCTTGGAGGTACAATATATTCTACGCAGCCAATGGAATAGGACAGTGAACATTGACTACAAGGCTGCAGAAGCTTTTGCCTGCTGTTGAATGTCTTTAGTCAGGACTGTCAGGCTTGGGCTGCTGTCTTGGGAGTTGGGACAGCGCTCCCTTGGAAAGGGATTGTTATTATTATTATTTTATTTTGTTGGGGGTAGATCAGCTTTAATATTGCAGATAGATTGTAGCTTCCATCAATTTAATTGTCTGTATCATTGTATGGATAAAGGACAAAAAAAAAGAACAGTCAGTCTATGAAGTCAAAACATAAGTACCTACAATAAGGTCACCTGATGAGAAGTGGGGTCAAGTGGTCATGTTGAATGTTGTCCCACTGAAAGCATAGTTGAAATGTTGCCTTTTCATGACTATAGATCTCAAGCGTCGACCCTCAGTAAAAACTCACTGAGGGGATTAACTGATCAGATTGTTTTGGTCAATCTCCCTTTCCTCTCTATAATTACAAAAGGCACTCTGAATGAAAGACTGAAGTCAACTCCAAACTGTGATGTTACTGCTGAGTGGACAGTTGCATTGGACAGTTTGGTCTCATTAAAATCCAATTTGTGGTTGAATCAAGCTGGTGCTTCGTTGCTACAACCACATACAGGTCTCAATTGGGATAGAGGTCTCATGTTAAATACTGTTGAAGTAATATGGCTACAAGCTCATCTGCCTCACCTAAAGCCCATTCTTGTGGGAAGCAGCTATAGACCACCAAGTGCTAACAGTCAGTATCTGGATAACGTGTGAAATGCTTGATAATGTATGTGATATCAACAGAGGTATATTTTCTGGGTGATTTAAATATTGACTGGCTTTCATCAAGCTGCCCACTCAAGAAAAAGCTTCAAACTGTAACCACTGCCTGCAACCTGGTTCAGGTTATCAGTCAACCTACCAGGATAGTTACAAACAGCACAGGAATGAAATCAGCAACATGTATTGATAACATCTTTACTAATGCCGCAGAAATTAGCTTGAAAGCAGTATCCAGATCCATCGGATGTAGTGATCACAATATAGTAGCCATATCTAGGAAAACCAAAGTTCCAAAGGCTGGGCCTAATATTGTGTATAAGAGGTCATACAATACGTTTTGTAGTGATTCCTATTTTGTTGATGTAAATAATATTTGTTGGTCCGTGGTGTGTAATGAGGAGCAAACAGACGCTGCACTTGACACATTTATGAAATTGCTTATTCCAGTTACTAATAAGCATGCACCTAGTAAGAAAATGACTGTAAAAACTGTTAAATCCCCATGGATTGATGAGGAATTGAAAGATTGTATGGTTGAGAGGGATGAGGCAAAAGGAATGGCAAATAAGTCTGGCTGCACGACCGATTGGCAAACGTATTGCAAATTGAGAAATTATGTGACTAAACTGAATTAAAAGAAGAAGAAACTACACTATGAAACACATTTTGTGAAAAAAGGAAAACAGCTCCATCATTCATTGAATCAGATGGCTTATTCATCACAAAACCGACTGATATTTCCAACTTTAATGATTTTTTCATTGGCAAGATTAGCAAAAGTAGGCATGACATTCCAGCAACAAATGCTGACACTACACATCCAAGTATATCTGACCAAATTTTGAAAGACAAGCATTGTCATTTTGAATTCCGTAAAGTGAGTTTGGAAGAGGTGAAACAATTATTGTTGTCTATCAACAATGAGAAGCCACTGGGGTCTGACAACTTGGATGGAAAATTACTGAGGATAATATCGGACGATATTACCACTCCTATTTGCCATATTTTCAGTTTAAGCCTACTAGAAAGTGTGTGCCCCCAGGCCTGGAGGGAAGCAAAAGTAATTCCACTACCTAAGAATAGTAAAGCCCCCCTTTACTGGCTCAAATAGCCAACCAATCAGCCTGTTACCAACCCTTACTAAGCTTTTGGAAAAAAAATTGTTTGACCAGATACAATGCTATTTTACAGTAAACAAATTGACAACAGACTTTCAGCACGCTTATAGGGAAGGATGTTCAACAAGCACTTACCCAAATGACTGATGATTGGCTTAGAGAAATTGATGATAAAAAGATTGTGGGGGCTGTTTTGTTAGACTTCAGTGCGGCTTTTGACATTATCGATCATATTCTGCTGCTGGAAAAACGTATGTGTTATGGCTTTACACCCCCTGCTATATTGTGGATAAAGAGTTACCTGTCAAACAGAACACGGAGGGTGTTCTTTTTTGTTGTGTTTTTTTGTTTTTTAACCCCCTATTTCTCCCCAATTTTGATCTTGTCTCATCGCTGCAACTCCCCAACGGGCTCGGGAGGTGAAGGTCGAGTCATGTGTCCTCTGAAACATGACCCGCCTAACCACGCTTCTTAACACCCACCCGCTTAACTCAGAAGCCAGCCGAGGAAACACCGTTCAACTGACGACTGAGGTCAGCCTGCAGGCACCCGGCCCGCCACAAGGAGTCGCTAGAGCGCGATGAGCCAAGTAAAGCCCACCCGGCCAAACCCTCCCCTAACCCTAACCCAATTGTGCGCCGCCCTATGGGACTCCTGATCACGGCCAGTTGTGATACAGCCCGGGATCAAACCCGGGTCTGTAATGACGCCTCTGTGCCTTAGAACGCTGCGCCACTCGGGAGGGCCACAGAGGGTGTTCTTTAATGGAAGCCTCTCCAACAAAATCCAGGTAGAATCAGGAATTCCCCAGGGCAGCTGTCTAGGCCCCTTACTTTTTTCAATCTTTACTAACGACAGGCCACTGGCTTTGAGTAAAGCCAGTGTGTCTATGTATGCGGATGACTCAACACTATACACATCAGCTACCACAGAGACTGAAATGACAGCAACACTTAAAGAACTGCAGTTAGTTTAAGAATGGGTGGCAAGGAATAAGTTAGTCCTAAATATTTCAAAAACTAAAAGCATTGTATTTGGGACAAATCGTTTGCTAAACCCTGAACCTCAACTAAATCTTGTAATGAATAATGTTAAGGAAATTGAGCAAGTTGACTAGACTAAACTTCTTGGAGTAACCATGGATTGTAAACTGTCATGGTCAAAACATGTTGATACAACAGTAGCTAAGATGGGGAGAAGTCGGTCCATAATAAAGCGCTGCTCTACCTTCTTAACAGCACTATCAACAAGGCAGGTCCTACAGGCCCTAGTTTTGTCACACCTGGACTACTGTTTAGTCATTTGGTCAGGTGCCACAAAAAGGGAATTTGGAAAATTGCAATTAGCTCAGAACAGGGCAGCACGGCTGGCACTTGGATGTACACAGAGAGCTAACATTAATAATATGCATTTCAATCTCTCCTGGCTCAAAGTGGAGGAGAGATTGACTTCATCACTATTTGTATTTGTGAGAGGTATTGACATGTTGAATGCACCGAGATGTCTGTTTGAACTACTGGCGCACAACTCGGACACCATGCATACCCCACAAGACATGCCACCAGAGGTCTCTTCACAGTCCCCAAGTCCAGAACAGACTATGGGAGGCGCACAGTACTACATAGAGCCATGACTACATGGAACTCTATTCCACATCAAGTAACTGATGCAAGTAGTAAAATGTGATTTAAAAAACAGATACAAATACACCTTATGGAACAGCGGGGACTGTGAAACAACACAAACATAGGCACAGACACATGCATACACACAATAACATACGCACTATACACACACGTACACATGGATTTTGTATTGTAGATATGTGGTAGTGGTGGAGTAGGGGCCTGAGGGCACACAGTGTGTTGTGAAATCTGTGAATGTATTGTAATGTTTTAAAAATAGTATAACTGCCTTAATTTTGCTGTATCACTTCCTAGTTAAATAAAGGTTAATAAAAAATAAAAAAAAGTAGATATTTAGCAGGTTTGTTGGAGTGTAAACATGTATTTTGATGCTTTAATTCTGACAGGAGCGGTTCTTAAGTATGTCATGACCCAGTGGGATGGAGGAGAGGCGTTCTGGTCTTTGCAGGGAGGGAATTAAGAGTAGGTTTCTAAAAATAGAGCCTGGAGCTCAGGGTCAGTCCAAATGTTTTTTGATGCTAGTGGCGGGGGGCGGGGGGCTTGTGTGTGTGTGCGAGTGTGTGTGCGTGCGTGTGTGTGTGTGTGTGTGTGTGTGTGTGTGTGTGTGTGTGTGTGTGTACGTGTGTGTGGACGTGTGTGTGGAGGGGGGATAACTAGGCTTATGGCTGGGGTTTATATCTCATCAACCGGGTACCAAAGTCAGTGGCCCAAAAACGACAAAACCCATTGGCCCCCATTTCTTAGCGTTATACTCTTTCCCCAAATGAAAAAGTAGAGGAATAATCCCTTTGTTTAAATGTTTTTTCAATTTTTTCTGCCTCTGCCCTGCTTTTCCAGATCGAGGTGAGGATGATGATGATGATGAAGAGACTGGAATGAAACGAGAGGGAAGTTGAGCATGGCATTCCATGACACCATTGTGTTCCTCTGTTAAACTTTGTTGTGCATAGTTACTTCTCTCACTTTTCCTTCCCGTTGCCAATGGAAGTGTTTTTTACTTCACCCAGGTACAAACACACTAGGGAGGGAAACCGCTAATCCCCTCCCACTCCACCCTCCCCACTTCCCCACCCCATCTCAGCTCCAACACCATTGCAACTCAGCAAATGTAGGAGAGATTGGTTTCATTTTCTGGCCCCCGCCTCAGCTCACAGACTCATGCATGTTTCATCACATCTCCCACTCCCCAGCCCCACACCCCAAAGCCGCTGCTGCACAATGTTATTGATTGGGGTGATTAAGCCATCAAACTGTTATAAAGAGTTTAATATTTTAAAGGCGTTACTGCTTTTTCCTCCTTTACGGTAGGGTGACCTGCTAGAAGGGTTTGTTAGTTTCCACTTCTACTTCCAGTCCCATAGGAACGTTTGATATTGAAGACCGACATGTTCTCATGCGATCAAATGCCTAACGCAGTACCTGTACTTAGTTTCATCAGCCAATCAGCTGACTTTGCCAAAAGGTTCAAACTCATTAGCGAGAATGAGAGGATCGTATTGGTAACCACCTAAAACTGGGATGTGTCCGATTAGTTGACCTATTTGTTGATGGTAATTCTCATAGATCTCTGGAGACTGGCAGTATTGATGGTTCAGCTGTAATTGTAAGGAGTGCAGCTTGGAATCTAGAGTCTCATCCCACCGCATTTGTAATGGGTTTACTTTTTTGAAATTAACCCCTGAGATGGATTCCTCTCTCCTCTTATCCTCCCCAGTGTGATACATGTCTTCAGTTAGTGTCATGGTATTCATAATAAATGGCAAAATATCTATTTTTAAGTATTTTCTGATTTAGAGGATGACTGTGGAGAAAGATAGAGATAGATTGGGTCAAAGGGCACTAGGCCAGGTTCGAACTGTTTCACTATTCAACTACAACAGTGTGTGTGTGTGTGTGTGTGTGGATGCATTTGTTACACATTAGTAAAGGCTATAAAGGAATACAGGACATCTGAACTATTTCAGGTCACATACTGATTTTAATAATAGTAAGGAAATGCCCATCCACCAGCTGAATGGCTTGGGTTAGTACAGAGAGGTGACGCATATAATTAGACTGTTCTACATTAGTACCAGACCATTGGCCTTGTTTCAGTTATTCTGGTGTTCTCCTTCAGGGCACACACACACACACACATACACACACCTGGTTAACACGCTTGAGCAGTGCCCCGATCACTGTGATCACATGTGACAAACCGCAGCGGCACGAAATCAATATACTACTCTTCTGGGGCAGAGGGATTAATGCTCTACCGGAGTGTGTGTGTGTGTGTGTGTGTGTTTGTGCGTGCGTGTGGGTGTGCATGTGTGTGCGTGCCTGTGGACCCGTTTATACCTTGCACTAACATGTGCCCTGCATCCTGATTTGGTCCACATTATGATTGTGTCTATATTTTATGTAGACGATAAAATGATTGTGATACATTGTATCTGGATAGATAAAGACAGGCTTTGGAGGCTCAACCCCCCGTTGCCATGGGGTAATGTGTGGTCCGGAGGTCAACCCCCCGTTGCCATGGGGTAATGTGTGGTCCCGAGGCTCAATCCCCCCGTTGCCATAGGGTAATGTGTGGTCTGGAGTCAGGAGCATTACCGTTGCGCCAGACTCCTTCACATGGTTCCTGTCCCCATCTGTTCTCCATAAGTTTGTCATGAGGGTGATCCTGTGCAAATAAACAACTCAGACTGCCTTTGAGAGTTTTCCTCAAAGCATAATTTCAAGGAAGGTGTCAGAAGGGAATTACATTCAAATCAATCTGCTTTGTATCTTAAAGATGAAACCGTTTCCTTTTACACAAGAAAGAAAGAAAGAAAGAAAGAAAGAAAGAAAGAAAGAAAGAAAGAAAGAAAGAAAGAAAGAAAGAAAGAAAGAAAGAAAGAAAGAAAGAAAGAAAGAAAGAAAAAACGGAAACTAAGACCGAAAGAAAGAAGCAAAGACAAAAATAAAGAAATAGGAGAGGTGGGTAGGCTTGGTAGAGAAAGTTAGAGATCGTGAGTGAGAGTGTGTGTGGGAGACATATACCGTTTGGTTCAGGCAGGGGGGAGTTGCAGAACTCAGCCGGTTTCTCCTGAGGGAGAATGTTCACAGCTATATTCACACAACTCAGAGGGAAGAGTTAGTTAGAGCTGGCTTTGTTTGTCTTGGACTACCTCCCCCTTGCCACGATAACAGTTCTGTCAATATGGGAGAAGCAGAAGCTTGGAGAGGTTTTATTTCATGAGTTTTAATGAGCTTATTTAGTGTATATATCAGATATTCCGCACAGTTGTGAATGAGGTAGTATATTTGGATCAGGTTGTTTTTGTTTATTACTTTCATTTTTTGTTTTTATTTTATTAATGAGTTAGGGTTTTATTCAATGTAACCATCAGATATTCTATTTTAAAGTAATAATACAATCTCAGTCTAGTGCACTCAGTATAGTACACTAAGTCTAGTACACTCTGTCTAGTACACTCAGTCTAGTACACTCAGTCTAGTACACTCAGTCTGGTAGACTAAGTCTAGTATACTCAGTCTAGTACACTCAGTCTAGTACACTCAGTCTAGTAGACTCAGTCTAAAACACTCAGTCTAGTTCACTCAGTCTAGTACAGTCAGTCTAGTAGACTCAGTCTAGTACACTCAGTATAGTACACTCAGTCTAGTACACTCAGTATAGTACACTCAGTCTAGTAAACTCAGTCTAGTACACTCAGTAAAGTACACTCTGTCTAGTTGACTCAGTCTAGTACACTCAGTATAGTACACTCAGTCTAGTACACTCAGTCTAGTACACTCAGTCTAGTACACTCAGTAAAGTACACTCTGTTTAGTTCACTCAGTCTAGTACACTCAGTATAGTACACTCAGTTTAGTACACTCAGTCTAGTAGACTCAGTCTAGTAGACTCAGTCTAGTACACTCAGTCTAGTCCACTCAGTCTAGTAGACTCAGTCTAGTACGCTTAGTCTAGTAAACTCAGTATAGTACACTCAGTCTAGTACACTCAGTCTAGTACACTCAGTCTAGTACACTCAGTCTAGTTCACTCAGTCTAGTACAGTCAGTCTAGTAGACTCAGTCTAGAGGACTCAGTCTAGTACACTCAGTCTAGTACACTCAGTCTAGTACACTCAGTCTGGTACACTCAGTCTAGGAGACTCAGTCTAGGAGACTCAGTCTAGTACACTCAGTCTAGTACACTCAGTCTAGTACACTCAGTCTGGTACACTCAGTCTAGTACACTCAGTCCAGTACACTCAGTCTAGTACACTCAGTAAAGTACACTCTGTCTAGTTCACGCAGTTTAGTAGACTCATTCTAGTATGGATAGAATGAGTCTACTAGTTGACTAACCATGGATAACTAGGTTGTAGGTAAGTATTGTATTTGGCGGACCCCGGCGAAGCACGAGTGCTAGCTAACCCACTACTTGGACCAACAAAGCTAGCTAGCTAGCGGGTAGCTACTGGTAACTTTTAGCAACTGTGGTTAGTTGTTTCCAATGTTATTTCACGCTTAAGAGTACCTGTAATTGAGCCAGCTTGCTACCTACCATTCAGCTGTTTTTCTAACCTCATTATCCGAGGCATTAACGTTAGGTGGTTGGTAGCTGTACTTAGTTACAGCTACTGATTGCAGTCTGCCACCCAGTTAGCTGGCGTTGGGTAAGTTTGGCTTTATACTTAGTTTGGGCTTTGTCGAGTAAGGCTTAAACTATGTATTTAGATTGTAGTTAGGTATTATAGGTAGGCATCGTGGGCTGTATATTATTAGGTATTATAGGTAGGCATCGTGGGCTGTTGTGGGTAGTTGCTGTATGTAGTTATTGTAGGTTACTTTTGTGTTCGGCGGTGCCGGGTGTAGCACGAAGCTAGCTAGCTAACTCACCTCCTGGACTAGCTGGCTAGTAGCTATTAGCAACGGTAGCAACTAAATACAATATCCTTTTAGCCAGCTACAGTCGTTCGCAGCGACGCTGTTTTTCAAACAAAGTCAACACAGCAGCCATTGCTAGCTAGCCAACACTACCAGCTGGCTGTACTGTGGTAGCTAAATACAATATCTTTGTGCTAGCTAGCCAACGTTTAATCATTGCTGCGTTATGAAAGAACTAGACACGGACACGAATTATCTGTTTAGTGTGTTAACACACTATTGGTAGTTTGTTGTAACCAAGTATTGGTGCTAAACTGTGTGTTATTGGATGCCAGCATGCTAGTTAGCTATGGCGTCATAGTTAGCTAGCTGAATAAAGTAAGTTGAGTCTAGTCCTTGAAACATTGAACCGCTGTAGTTTACATCAATTCTAATTTCTAAAGTGGAAGTTGGGAGAGTTTTATTTGGGTGGTTCAGTGAAACAATTATAGTTTCTGAAGTGGAAGTTGGGAGTTATATTTTTTTTTTGGTGAGGGAGGCCTTGCTCTCTCCTTTCCCAGATGTTTAGTTCATTTCATTCCGATCTCCTCTGCATTATTGTAGCCATCTGCTACAGCCTGTCAACTATGCCTCTGCCTATCCCTGTTCTCTCCTCTCCGCACAGGCTACACAAACGCCTCACACCGCGTGGCTGCTGCCTCTCTAACCTGGTGGTCCCTGCACGCACCACACACCTGGAGTTCCAGGTCTCAGGCAGCCTCTGGAACTGCCGTTCTGCTGACTTCATCCCAGCCTATGCTACCCTCCAGTCCCTCGACTTCCTGGTGCTGACGGAAACATGGATTACCACTGAAAACACTGCTACTCCTACTGCTCTCTCCTCGTCTGACCATGTGTTCTCGCATACCCCGAGAGCATCTGGTCAGAGGGGTGGTGGCACAGGAATCCTCATCTCTCCCAAGTGGTCATTCTCAATTTTTCCCCTAACCCATCTGTCTATCTCCTCATTTGAATTCCACGCTGTCACAGTCACTAGCCCATTTAAGCTTAATATCCTTGTCATCTATCGCCCTCCAGGTTCCCTTGGAGAGTTCATCAATGAGCTTGACGCCTTGATAAGTTCCTTTCCTGAGGATGGCTCACCCTTCACAGTTTTGGGGGATTTCAACCTCCCTACGTCTACATTTGACTCATTTCTCTCTGCCTCCTTCTTTCCACTCCTCTCCTCTTTTGACCTCTCCCTCTCACCGTCCCCCCCTACTCACAAGGCAGGCAATACGCTTGACTTCATCTTTACTAGATGTTGCTCTTCTACTAATCTCACTGCAACTCCCCTCCATGTCTCCGACCACTACTTTGTATCCTTTTCTCTCTCGCTCTCCTCCAACACTACTCACTCTGCCCCTACACAGATGGTAACGCGCCGCCGCAACCTTCGCTCTCTCTCTCCCACTACTCTCTCCTCTTCCATCCTATCATCCCTTCTGCTCAATCCTTCTCCCTCCAATCTCCTGATTCTGCCTCCTCAACCCTCCTCTCCTCCCTTTCTGCATCCTTTGACTCCCTGTGTCCCCTATCCTCCCGGCCGGCTCGGTCCTCCCCTCCAGCTCCATGGCTTGACGACTCATTGCGAGCTCACAGAACAGAGCTCCGGGCAGCTGAGCGGAAATGGAAGAAAACTAAACTCCCTGCCGACCTGGCATCTTTTCACTCCCTCCTCTCTACATTTTCTTCATCTGTTTCTGCTGCTAAGGCCACTTTCTACCACTCTAAATTCCAAGCATCTGCCTCTAACCCTAGGAAGCTCTTTGCCACATTCTCCTCACTGCTGAATCCTCCCCCCCACCCCCCCCCCCTCCTCCCTCTCTGTGGATGACTTCGTCAACCACTTTGAAAAGAAGGTTGACGACATCCGATCCTCGTTTGTTAAGTCTAATGACACTGCTGGTCCTGCTCACACTGCCCTACCCTATGCTTTGACTTATTTCTCCCCTCTCTCTCCAGATAAAATCTTGCGACTAGTGACTGCAGGCCGCCCAACAACCTGCCCGCTTGACCCCATCCCCTCCTCTCTTCTCCAGACCATCTCCGGTGACCTTCTCCCCTACCTCACCTCGCTGATCAACTCATCCTTGACCGCTGGCTATGTCCCTTCCGTCTTCAAGAGAGCGAGAGTTGCACCCCTTCTCAAAAAACCAACACTCGATCCCACTGATGTCAACAACTACAGACCAGTATCCCTTCTTTCTTTTCTTTCCAAAACTATTGAGCGTGCCGTCTTTAGCCAACTCTCTTGCTATCTCTCTCAGAATGACCTTCTTGATCCAAACCAGTCAGGTTTCAGGACTGGTCATTCAACTGAGACTGCTCTTCTCTGTGTCACGGAGGCTCTCCGCACTGCTAAAGCTAACTCTCTCTCCTCTGCTCTTGTCCTTCTAGACCTGTCTGCTGCCTTTGATACTGTGAACCATCAGATCCTCCTCTCCACCCTCTCCGAGCTGGGCATCTCCGGCGCGGCTCACTCCTGGATTGCGTCCTACCTGACCGGTCGCTCCTACCAAGTGGCGTGGCGAGAAGCTGTCTCCGCACCACGTGCTCTCACCACTGGTGTCCCCCAGGGCTCAGTTCTAGGCCCTCTCCTTTTCTCCCTATACACCAAGTCACTTGGCTCTGTCATATCCTCACATGGCCTCTCCTATCATTGCTACGCTGACGATACACAACTAATCTTCTCCTTTCCCCCTTCTGATAACCAGGTGGCGAATCGCATCTCTGCATGTCTGGCAGACATATCAGTATGGATGACGGATCACCACCTCAAGCTGAACCCTGGCAAGACGGAGCTGCTCTTCCTCCCGGGGAAGGACTGCCCGTTCCATGATCTCGCCATCACGGTTGACAACTCCGTTGTGTCCTCCTCCCAGAGTGCGAAGAGCCTTGGCGTGACCCTGGACAACACCCTGTCGTTCTCCGCTAACATCAAAGCGGTGACCCAGGCACTTGTCATCTCCCGTCTGGATTACTGCAACTCGCTGTTGGCTGGGCTCCCTGCCTGTGCCATTAAACCCCTACAACTCATCCAGAATGCCGCAGCCCGTCTGGTGTTCAACCTTCCCAAGTTCTCTCACGTCACCCTCCTCCTCCGCACACTCCACTGGCTTCCAGTTGAAGCTCGCATCCGTTACAAGACCATGGTGCTTGCCTATGGAGCAGTGAGGGGAACGGCACCTCCGTACCTTCAGGCTCTGATCAGTCCCTACACCCAAACGAGGGCATTGCGTTCATCCACCTCTGGCCTGCTGGCTCCCCTTCCTCTGCGGAAGCATAGTTCCCGCTCAGCCCAGTCAAAACTGTTCGCTGCTCTGGCACCCCAATGGTGGAACAAGCTCCCTCACGACGCCAGGACAGCGGAGTCACTCACCACCTTCCGGAGACATTTGAAACCCCACCTCTTTAAGGAATACCTGGGATAGGATAAAGTAATCCTTCTAAAAAAAAAAAAAAAATTTGGAAAGTGGTTATCCCACTAGCTATAGGGTGAATGCACCAATTTGTAAGTCGGTCTGGATAAGAGCGTCTGCTAAATGACGTAAATGTGCCATGAGCAAGGCACTTAACCCTAATTGCTCCTGTATGTCGCTCTGGATAAGAGCGTCTGCTAAATGACTAAAATGTAAATGTAAAATGTAGTACACTCAGTCTAGTAGACTCAGTTTAGTAGACTCAGTCTAGTACACTCAGTCTAGTAACTCAGTCTAGTACACTCAGTCTAGTCCACTCAGTCTTGTAGACTCAGTCTAGTACGCTTAGTCTAGTACACTCAGTATAGTACACTCAGTCTAGTACACTCAGTCTAGTACACTCAGTCTAGTCCACTCAGTCTAGGAGACTCAGTCTAGTGCACTCAGTCTAGTACACTCAGTCTAGTACAATCCGTCTAGTACACTCAGTCTGGTACACTCAGTCTAGTACACTCAGTCTAGTACACTCAGTAAAGTACACTCTGTCTAGTTTCTCAGTCTAGTACACTCAGTCTAGTACACTCAGTCTAGTACACTCAGTAAAGTACAATCTGTCTAGTTCACTCAGTCTAGTACACTCAGTATAGTAGACTCAGTCTAGTACGCTTAGTCTAGTACACTCAGTATAGTACACTCAGTCTAGTACACTCAATCTAGTACACTCAGTATAGTACACTCAGTTTAGTACACTCAGTCTAGTACACTCAGTCTAGTAGACTCAGTCTAGTACACTCAGTCTAGTCCACTCAGTCTAGTAGACTCAGTCTAGTACGCTTAGTCTAGTACACTCAGTATAGTACACTCAGTCTAGTACACTCAATCTAGTACACTCAGTCTAGTACACTCAGTCTAGTTCACTCAGTCTAGTACAGTCAGTCTAGTAGACTCAGTCTAGTACACTCAGTGTAGTACACTCAGTATAGTACTCTCAGTCTAGTACACTCAATCTAGAGGACTCAGTCTGGTACACTCAGTCTAGGAGACTCAGTCTAGGAGACTCAGTCTAGTACACTCAGTCTAGTACACTCAGTCTAGTACACTCAGTCTGGTACACTCAGTTTAGTACACTCAGTCTAGTACACTCAGTCTAGTAACTCAGTCTAGTACACTCAGTCTAGTCCACTCAGTCTTGTAGACTCAGTCTAGTACGCTTAGTCTAGTACACTCAGTATAGTACACTCAGTCTAGTACAGTCAGTCTAGTACACTCAGTCTAGTCCACTCAACCTAGGAGACTCAGTCTAGTGCACTCAGTCTAGTACACTCAGTCTGGTACACTCAGTCTAGGATGATCAGTCTAGTACAGTCAGTAAAGTACACTCTGTCTAGTACACTCAGTTTAGTAGACTCAGTCCAGTACACTCAGTCTAGTACACTCAGTTTAGTACACTCAGTCTAGTATACTCAGTCTAGTAGACTCAGTCTAGTACACTCAGTCTAGTCCACTCAGTCTAGTAGACTCAGTCTAGTACGCTTAGTCTAGTACACTCAGTATAGTACACTCAGTCTAGTACACTCAGACTAGTATAATCAGTCTAGTAGACTCAGTCTAGTACACTCAGTCTAGTCCACTCAGTCAAGTAGACTCAGTCTAGTATGCTTAGTCGAGTAAACTCAGTATAGTACACTCAGTCTAGTACACTCAGTCTAGTAGACTCAGTGTAGAACACTCAGTATTGTACACTCAGTCTAGTACAATCAGTCTAGTCCACTCAGTCTAGTAGACTCAGTCTAGTACGCTTAGTCTAGTAGACTCAGTCTAGTACACTCAGTCTAGTCCACTCAGTCTAGTACACTCAGTCTAGTACTCTCTGTGTAGTAGACTCAGTCTAAAACACTCAGTCTAGTAGACTCAGTCTAGTTCACTCAGTCTAGTACAGTCAGTCTAGTAGACTCAGTCTAGTACACTCAGTATTGTACACTCAGTCTAGTACAATCAGTCTAGTCCGCTCAGTCTAGTACACTCAGTCTAGTACACTCAGTCTAGTACACTCAGTCTAGTACACTCAGTCTGGTCCGCTCAGTCTAGTAGACTCAGTCAAGTACACTCAGTCTAGTACACTCAGTAAAGTACACTCTGTCTAGTTCACTCAGTCTAATACACTCAGTATAGTACACTCAGTCTAGTAGACTCAGTCTAGTACACTCTGTCTAGTTCACTCAGTCTAGTACACTCAGTATAGTACACTCAGTCTAGTACACTCAGTCAAGTACAATCAGTCTAGTACACTCAGTAAAGTACACTGTGTCTAGTTCACTCAGTCTAGTACACTCAGTATAGTACACTCAGTCTAGTCCATTCAGTCTAGTAGACTCAGTCTAGTACGCTTAGTCTAGTACACTCAGTATAGTACACTCAGTCTAGTACACTCAGTCTAGTACAGTCAGTGTAGTACAGTCAGTCTAGTCCACTCAGTCTAGTAGACGCAGTCTAGTACGCTTAGTCTAGTACACTCAGTATAGTACACTCAGTCTAGTAGACTCAGTCTAGTACACTCAGTCTAGTTAACTAAGTCTAGTTCACTCAGTCTAGTACAGTCAGTCTAGTAGACTCAGTCTAGTACACTCAGTCTAGTACACTCAGTCTAGTACACTGAGTTAAGTACACTCTGTCTAGTCACTCAGTTTAGTACACTCAGTAAAGTACACTCGGTCTAGTTCACTCAGTCTAGTACACTCAGTATAGTACACTCAGTCTAGTAGACTCAGTCTAGTAACTCTGTCTAGTTCACTCAGTCTAGTACACTCAGTATAGTACACTCAGTCTAGTACACTCAGTCTAGTACACTCAGTCGAGTACACTCAGTAAAGTACACTCTGTCTAGTTCACTCAGTCTTGTACACTCAGTATAGTACACTCAGTTTAGTACACTCAGGCTAGTACACTCAGTCTAGTAGACTCAGTCTAGTACACTCAGTCTAGTCCACTCAGTCTAGTAGACTCAGTCTAGTACGCTTAGTCTAGTACACTCAGTATAGTACACTCAGTCTAGTACACTCATTCTAGTACAGTCAGTCTAGTAGACTCAGTCTAGTCCACTCAGTCTAGTAGACTCAGTCTAGTACGCTTAGTCTAGTACACTCAGTGTAGTACACTCAGTCTAGTACACTCAGTCTAGTACACTCAGTATAGTACACTCAGTCTAGTTCACTCAGTCTAGTACAGTCAGTCTAGTAGACTCAGTCTAGTACACTCAGTCTAGTACACTCAGTCTAGTACACTCAGTAAAGTACACTCTGTCTAGTTCACTCAGTTTAGTAGACTCAGTCTAGAACGCTTAGTCTAGTACACTCAGTATAGTACACTCAGTCTAGTACACTCAGTCTAGTACACTCAGTCTAGTCCACTCAGTCTAGGAGACTCAGTCTAGTACACTCAGTCTAGTACACTCAGTCTAGTACACTCAGTCTAGTAAACTCAGTCTGGTACACTCAGTCTAGGACACTCAGTCTAGTACACTCAGTTTAGTACACTCAGTCTAGTATACTCAGTCTAGTAGACTAAATCTAGTACACTCAGTCTAGTCCACTAAGTCTAGTAGACTCAGTCTAGTACACTCTGTCTAGTTCACTCAGTCTAGTACACTCAGTATATTACACTCAGTCTAGTACACTCAGTCTAGTACACTCAGTCTAGTACACTCAGTAAAGTACACTCTGTCTAGTTCACTCAGTCTAGTACACTCAGTATAGTACACTCAGTTTAGTACACTCAGTCTAGTACACTCAGTCTGGTAGACTCAGTCTAGTACACTCAGTCTAGTACACTCAGTCTAGTAGACTCAGTCTCGTATGCTTAGTCTAGTACACTCAGTATAGTACACTCAGTCTAGTACACTCAGTCTAGTACAGTCAGTCTAGTAGACTCAGTCTAGTCCACTCAGTCTAGTAAAATCAGTCTAGTACGCTTAGTCTAGTACACTCAGTATAGTACACTAAGTCTAGTACACTCAGTCTAGTACACTCAGTCTAGTACACTCAGTCTAGTTCACTCAGTCTAGTACAGTCAGTCTAGTAGACTCAGTCTAGTACACTCAGTCTAGTACACTCAGTCTAGTACACTCAGTCTAGTACACTCAGTAAAGTACACTCTGTCTAGTTCACTCAGTTTAGTAGATTCAGTCTAGTACACTCAGTCTAGTAGACTCAGGTTAGTACACTCAGTCTAGTACACTCAGTCTAGTCCACTCAGTCTAGTAGACTCAGTCTAGTACGCTAAGTCTAGTACACTCAGTATAGTACACTCAGTCTAGTACACTCAGTCTAGTACACTCAGTCTAGTACACTCAGTAAAGTACACTCAGTCTAGTTCACTCAGTCTAGTACAGTCAGTCTAGTAGACTCAGTCTAGTACACTCAGTCTAGTACACTCAGTCTAGTAGACTCAGTGTAGAACACTCAGTATTGTACACTCAGTCTAGTACAATCAGTCTAGTCCACTCAGTCTAGTACACTCAGTCTAGTACGCTTAGTCTAGTAGACTAAGTCTAGTACACTCAGTCTAGTCCACTCAGTCTAGTACACTCAGTCTAGTACTCTCTGTGTAGTGGACTCAGTCTAAAACACTCAGTCTAGTAGACTCAGTCTAGTTCACTCAGTCTAGTACAGTCAGTCTAGTAGACTCAGTTTAGTACACTCAGTGTAGTACACTCAGTATTGTACACTCAGTCTAGTACAATCAGTCTAGTCCGCTCAGTCTAGTACACTCAGTCTAGTACACTCAGTCTAGTACACTCAGTCTAGTACACTCAGTCTGGTCCGCTCAGTCTAGTAGACTCAGTCTAGTACACTCAGTCTAGTACACTCAGTAGAGTACACTCTGTCTAGTTCACTCAGTCTAGTACACTCAGTATAGTACACTCAGTCTAGTAGACTCAGTCTAGTACGCTAAGTCTAGTACACTCAGTATAGTACACTCAGTCTAGTACACTCAGTCAAGTACAATCAGTCTAGTACACTCAGTCTAGTACACTCAGTATAGTACACTCAGTCTAGTTCACTCAGTCTAGTACAGTCAGTCTAGTAGACTCAGTCTAGTACACTCAGTCTAGTACACTCAGTCTAGTACACTCAGTAAAGTACACTCTGTCTAGTTCACTCAGTTTAGTAGACTCAGTCTAGAACACTTAGTCTAGTACACTCAGTATAGTACACTCAGTCTAGTACACTCAGTCTAGTACACTCAGTCTAGTCCACTCAGTCTAGGAGACTCAGTCTAGTACACTCAGTCTAGTACACTCAGTCTAGTACACTCAGTCTAGTAAACTCAGTCTGGTACACTCAGTCTAGGACACTCAGTCTAGTACACTCAGTTTAGTACACTCAGTCTAGTATACTCAGTCTAGTAGACTAAATCTAGTACACTCAGTCTAGTCCACTAAGTCTAGTAGACTCAGTCTAGTACACTCTGTCTAGTTCACTCAGTCTAGTACACTCAGTATAGTACACTCAGTCTAGTACACTCAGTCTAGTACACTCAGTCTAGTACACTCAGTAAAGTACACTCTGTCTAGTTCACTCAGTCTAGTACACTCAGTATAGTACACTCAGTTTAGTACACTCAGTCTAGTACACTCAGTCTAGTAGACTCAGTCTAGTACACTCAGTCTAGTACACTCAGTCTAGTAGACTCAGTCTAGTATGCTTAGTCTAGTACACTCAGTATAGTACACTCAGTCTAGTACACTCAGTCTAGTACAGTCAGTCTAGTAGACTCAGTCTAGTCCACTCAGTCTAGTAAAATCAGTCTAGTACGCTTAGTCTAGTACACTCAGTATAGTACACTAAGTCTAGTACACTCAGTCTAGTACACTCAGTCTAGTACACTCAGTCTAGTTCACTCAGTCTAGTACAGTCAGTCTAGTACACTCAGTCTAGTACACTCAGTCTAGTACACTCAGTCTAGTACACTCAGTCTAGTACACTCAGTAAAGTACACTCTGTCTAGTTCACTCAGTTTAGTAGATTCAGTCTAGTACACTCAGTCTAGTAGACTCAGGTTAGTACACTCAGTCTAGTACACTCAGTCTAGTCCACTCAGTCTAGTAGACTCAGTCTAGTACGCTAAGTCTAGTACACTCAGTATAGTACACTCAGTCTAGTACACTCAGTCTAGTACACTCAGTCTAGTACACTCAGTAAAGTACACTCAGTCTAGTTCACTCAGTCTAGTACAGTCAGTCTAGTAGACTCAGTCTAGTACACTCAGTCTAGTACACTCAGTCTAGTAGACTCAGTGTAGAACACTCAGTATTGTACACTCAGTCTAGTACAATCAGTCTAGTCCACTCAGTCTAGTACACTCAGTCTAGTACGCTTAGTCTAGTAGACTAAGTCTAGTACACTCAGTCTAGTCCACTCAGTCTAGTACACTCAGTATAGTACACTCAGTCTAGTTCACTCAGTCTAGTACAGTCAGTCTAGTAGACTCAGTCTAGTACACTCAGTCTAGTACACTCAGTCTAGTACACTCAGTAAAGTACACTCTGTCTAGTTCACTCAGTTTAGTAGACTCAGTCTAGAACGCTTAGTCTAGTACACTCAGTATAGTACACTCAGTCTAGTACACTCAGTCTAGTACACTCAGTCTAGTCCACTCAGTCTAGGAGACTCAGTCTAGTACACTCAGTCTAGTACACTCAGTCTAGTACACTCAGTCTAGTAAACTCAGTCTGGTACACTCAGTCTAGGACACTCAGTCTAGTACACTCAGTTTAGTACACTCAGTCTAGTATACTCAGTCTAGTAGACTAAATCTAGTACACTCAGTCTAGTCCACTAAGTCTAGTAGACTCAGTCTAGTACACTCTGTCTAGTTCACTCAGTCTAGTACACTCAGTATAGTACACTCAGTCTAGTACACTCAGTCTAGTACACTCAGTCTAGTACACTCAGTAAAGTACACTCTGTCTAGTTCACTCAGTCTAGTACACTCAGTATAGTACACTCAGTTTAGTACACTCAGTCTAGTACACTCAGTCTAGTAGACTCAGTCTAGTACACTCAGTCTAGTACACTCAGTCTAGTAGACTGAGTCTAGTATGCTTAGTCTAGTACACTCAGTATAGTACACTCAGTCTAGTACACTCAGTCTGGTACAGTCAGTCTAGTAGACTCAGTCTAGTCCACTCAGTCTAGTAAAATCAGTCTAGTACGCTTAGTCTAGTACACTCAGTATAGTACACTAAGTCTAGTACACTCAGTCTAGTACACTCAGTCTAGTACACTCAGTCTAGTTCACTCAGTCTAGTACAGTCAGTCTAGTAGACTCAGTCTAGTACACTCAGTCTAGTACACTCAGTCTAGTACACTCAGTCTAGTACACTCAGTAAAGTACACTCTGTCTAGTTCACTCAGTTTAGTAGATTCAGTCTAGTACACTCAGTCTAGTAGACTCAGGTTAGTACACTCAGTCTAGTACACTCAGTCTAGTCCACTCAGTCTAGTAGACTCAGTCTAGTACGCTAAGTCTAGTACACTCAGTATAGTACACTCAGTCTAGTACACTCAGTCTAGTACACTCAGTCTAGTACACTCAGTAAAGTACACTCAGTCTAGTTCACTCAGTCTAGTACAGTCAGTCTAGTAGACTCAGTCTAGTACACTCAGTCTAGTACACTCAGTCTAGTAGACTCAGTGTAGAACACTCAGTATTGTACACTCAGTCTAGTACAATCAGTCTAGTCCACTCAGTCTAGTACACTCAGTCTAGTACGCTTAGTCTAGTAGACTAAGTCTAGTACACTCAGTCTAGTCCACTCAGTCTAGTACACTCAGTCTAGTACTCTCTGTGTAGTAGACTCAGTCTAAAACACTCAGTCTAGTAGACTCAGTCTAGTTCACTCAGTCTAGTACAGTCAGTCTAGTAGACTCAGTTTAGTACACTCAGTGTAGTACACTCAGTATTGTACACTCAGTCTAGTACAATCAGTCTAGTCCGCTCAGTCTAGTACACTCAGTCTAGTACACTCAGTCTAGTACACTCAGTCTAGTACACTCAGTCTGGTCCGCTCAGTCTAGTAGACTCAGTCTAGTACACTCAGTCTAGTACACTCAGTAGAGTACACTCTGTCTAGTTCACTCAGTCTAGTACACTCAGTATAGTACACTCAGTCTAGTAGACTCAGTCTAGTACGCTAAGTCTAGTACACTCAGTATAGTACACTCAGTCTAGTACACTCAGTCTAGTACACTCAGTCTAGTACACTCAGTAAAGTACACTCAGTCTAGTTCACTCAGTCTAGTACAGTCATTCTAGTAGACTCAGTCTAGTACACTCAGTCTAGTTCACTCAGTCTAGTACACTCAGTATAGTACACTCAGTCTAGTACACTCAGTCAAGTACAATCAGTCTAGTACACTCAGTAAAGTACACTGTGTCTAGTTCACTCAGTCTAGTACACTCAGTATAGTACACTCAGTTTAGTACACTCAGTCTAGTACACTCAGTCTAGTAGACTGAGTCTAGTACACTCAGTCTAGTCCATTCAGTCTAGTAGACTCCGTCTAGTACGCTTAGTCTAGTACACTCAGTATAGTACACTCAGTCTAGTACACTCAATCTAGTACACTCAGTATAGTACACTCAGTTTAGTACACTCAGTCTAGTACACTCAGTCTAGTAGACTCAGTCTAGTACACTCAGTCTAGTCCACTCAGTCTAGTAGACTCAGTCTAGTACGCTTAGTCTAGTACACTCAGTATAGTACACTCAGTCTAGTACACTCAATCTAGTACACTCAGTCTAGTACACTCAGTCTAGTTCACTCAGTCTAGTACAGTCAGTCTAGTAGACTCAGTCTAGTACACTCAGTGTAGTACACTCAGTATAGTACTCTCAGTCTAGTACACTCAATCTAGAGGACTCAGTCTGGTACACTCAGTCTAGGAGACTCAGTCTAGGAGACTCAGTCTAGTACACTCAGTCTAGTACACTCAGTCTAGTACACTCAGTCTGGTACACTCAGTTTAGTACACTCAGTCTAGTACACTCAGTCTAGTAACTCAGTCTAGTACACTCAGTCTAGTCCACTCAGTCTTGTAGACTCAGTCTAGTACGCTTAGTCTAGTACACTCAGTATAGTACACTCAGTCTAGTACAGTCAGTCTAGTACACTCAGTCTAGTCCACTCAACCTAGGAGACTCAGTCTAGTGCACTCAGTCTAGTACACTCAGTCTGGTACACTCAGTCTAGGATGATCAGTCTAGTACAGTCAGTAAAGTACACTCTGTCTAGTACACTCAGTTTAGTAGACTCAGTCCAGTACACTCAGTCTAGTACACTCAGTTTAGTACACTCAGTCTAGTATACTCAGTCTAGTAGACTCAGTCTAGTACACTCAGTCTAGTCCACTCAGTCTAGTAGACTCAGTCTAGTACGCTTAGTCTAGTACACTCAGTATAGTACACTCAGTCTAGTACACTCAGACTAGTATAATCAGTCTAGTAGACTCAGTCTAGTACACTCAGTCTAGTCCACTCAGTCAAGTAGACTCAGTCTAGTATGCTTAGTCGAGTAAACTCAGTATAGTACACTCAGTCTAGTACACTCAGTCTAGTAGACTCAGTGTAGAACACTCAGTATTGTACACTCAGTCTAGTACAATCAGTCTAGTCCACTCAGTCTAGTAGACTCAGTCTAGTACGCTTAGTCTAGTAGACTCAGTCTAGTACACTCAGTCTAGTCCACTCAGTCTAGTACACTCAGTCTAGTACTCTCTGTGTAGTAGACTCAGTCTAAAACACTCAGTCTAGTAGACTCAGTCTAGTTCACTCAGTCTAGTACAGTCAGTCTAGTAGACTCAGTCTAGTACACTCAGTGTAGTACACTCAGTATTGTACACTCAGTCTAGTACAATCAGTCTAGTCCGCTCAGTCTAGTACACTCAGTCTAGTACACTCAGTCTAGTACACTCAGTCTAGTACACTCAGTCTGGTCCGCTCAGTCTAGTAGACTCAGTCAAGTACACTCAGTCTAGTACACTCAGTAAAGTACACTCTGTCTAGTTCACTCAGTCTAATACACTCAGTATAGTACACTCAGTCTAGTAGACTCAGTCTAGTACACTCTGTCTAGTTCACTCAGTCTAGTACACTCAGTATAGTACACTCAGTCTAGTACACTCAGTCAAGTACAATCAGTCTAGTACACTCAGTAAAGTACACTGTGTCTAGTTCACTCAGTCTAGTACACTCAGTATAGTACACTCAGTTTAGTACACTCAGTCTAGTACACTCAGTCTAGTAGACTGAGTCTAGTACACTCAGTCTAGTCCATTCAGTCTAGTAGACTCAGTCTAGTACGCTTAGTCTAGTACACTCAGTATAGTACACTCAGTCTAGTACACTCAGTCTAGTACAGTCAGTGTAGTACAGTCAGTCTAGTCCACTCAGTCTAGTAGACGCAGTCTAGTACGCTTAGTCTAGTACACTCAGTATAGTACACTCAGTCTAGTAGACTCAGTCTAGTACACTCAGTCTAGTACACTCAGTCTAGTACACTGAGTTAAGTACACTCTGTCTAGTCACTCAGTTTAGTACACTCAGTAAAGTACACTCGGTCTAGTTCACTCAGTCTAGTACACTCAGTATAGTACACTCAGTCTAGTAGACTCAGTCTAGTAACTCTGTCTAGTTCACTCAGTCTAGTACACTCAGTATAGTACACTCAGTCTAGTACACTCAGTCTAGTACACTCAGTCGAGTACACTCAGTAAAGTACACTCTGTCTAGTTCACTCAGTCTTGTACACTCAGTATAGTACACTCAGTTTAGTACACTCAGGCTAGTACACTCAGTCTAGTAGACTCAATCTAGTACACTCAGTCTAGTACAGTCAGTCTAGTAGACTCAGTCTAGTACACTCAGTCTAGTACAGTCAGTCTAGTAGACTCAGTCTAGTACACTCAGTGTAGTACACTCAGTATTGTACACTCAGTCTAGTACAATCAGTCTAGTCCGCTCAGTCTAGTACACTCAGTCTAGTACACTCAGTCTAGTACACTCAGTCTAGTCCACTCAGTCTAGTACACTCAGTCTAGTACTCTCTGTGTAGTAGACTCAGTCTAAAACACTCAGTCTAGTAGACTCAGTCTAGTTCACTCAGTCTAGTACAGTCAGTCTAGTAGACTCAGTCTAGTACACTCAGTGTAGTACACTCAGTATTGTACACTCAGTCTAGTACAATCAGTCTAGTCCGCTCAGTCTAGTACACTCAGTCTAGTACACTCAGTCTAGTACACTCAGTCTAGTCCACTCAGTCTAGTACACTCAGTCTAGTACTCTCTGTGTAGTAGACTCAGTCTAAAACACTCAGTCTAGTAGACTCAGTCTAGTTCACTCAGTCTAGTACAGTCAGTCTAGTAGACTCAGTCTAGTACACTCAGTGTAGTACACTCAGTATTGTACACTCAGTCTAGTACAATCAGTCTAGTCCGCTCAGTCTAGTACACTCAGTCTAGTACACTCAGTCTAGTACACTCAGTCTAGTACACTCAGTCTGGTCCGCTCAGTCTAGTAGACTCAGTCAAGTACACTCAGTCTAGTACACTCAGTAAAGTACACTCTGTCTAGTTCACTCAGTCTAATACACTCAGTATAGTACACTCAGTCTAGTAGACTCAGTCTAGTACACTCTGTCTAGTTCACTCAGTCTAGTACACTCAGTATAGTACACTCAGTCTAGTACACTCAGTCAAGTACAATCAGTCTAGTACACTCAGTAAAGTACACTGTGTCTAGTTCACTCAGTCTAGTACACTCAGTATAGTACACTCAGTTTAGTACACTCAGTCTAGTACACTCAGTCTAGTAGACTGAGTCTAGTACACTCAGTCTAGTCCATTCAGTCTAGTAGACTCAGTCTAGTACGCTTAGTCTAGTACACTCAGTATAGTACACTCAGTCTAGTACACTCAGTCTAGTACAGTCAGTGTAGTACAGTCAGTCTAGTCCACTCAGTCTAGTAGACGCAGTCTAGTACGCTTAGTCTAGTACACTCAGTATAGTACACTCAGTCTAGTAGACTCAGTCTAGTACACTCAGTCTAGTTAACTAAGTCTAGTTCACTCAGTCTAGTACAGTCAGTCTAGTAGACTCAGTCTAGTACACTCAGTCTAGTACACTCAGTCTAGTACACTGAGTTAAGTACACTCTGTCTAGTCACTCAGTTTAGTACACTCAGTAAAGTACACTCGGTCTAGTTCACTCAGTCTAGTACACTCAGTATAGTACACTCAGTCTAGTAGACTCAGTCTAGTAACTCTGTCTAGTTCACTCAGTCTAGTACACTCAGTATAGTACACTCAGTCTAGTACACTCAGTCTAGTACACTCAGTCGAGTACACTCAGTAAAGTACACTCTGTCTAGTTCACTCAGTCTTGTACACTCAGTATAGTACACTCAGTTTAGTACACTCAGGCTAGTACACTCAGTCTAGTAGACTCAATCTAGTACACTCAGTCTAGTCCACTCAGTCTAGTAGACTCAGTCTAGTACGCTTAGTCTAGTACACTCAGTATAGTACACTCAGTCTAGTACACTCAGTCTAGTACACTCAGTATAGTACACTCAGTCTAGTTCACTCAGTCTAGTACAGTCAGTCTAGTAGACTCAGTCTAGTACACTCAGTCTAGTACACTCAGTCTAGTACACTCAGTAAAGTACACTCTGTCTAGTTCACTCAGTTTAGTAGACTCAGTCTAGAACGCTTAGTCTAGTACACTCAGTATAGTACACTCAGTCTAGTACACTCAGTCTAGTACACTCAGTCTAGTCCACTCAGTCTAGGAGACTCAGTCTAGTACACTCAGTCTAGTACACTCAGTCTAGTACACTCAGTCTAGTAAACTCAGTCTGGTACACTCAGTCTAGGACACTCAGTCTAGTACACTCAGTTTAGTACACTCAGTCTAGTATACTCAGTCTAGTAGACTAAATCTAGTACACTCAGTCTAGTCCACTAAGTCTAGTAGACTCAGTCTAGTACACTCTGTCTAGTTCACTCAGTCTAGTACACTCAGTATATTACACTCAGTCTAGTACACTCAGTCTAGTACACTCAGTCTAGTACACTCAGTAAAGTACACTCTGTCTAGTTCACTCAGTCTAGTACACTCAGTATAGTACACTCAGTTTAGTACACTCAGTCTAGTACACTCAGTCTAGTAGACTCAGTCTAGTACACTCAGTCTAGTACACTCAGTCTAGTAGACTCAGTCTAGTATGCTTAGTCTAGTACACTCAGTATAGTACACTCAGTCTAGTACACTCAGTCTAGTACAGTCAGTCTAGTAGACTCAGTCTAGTCCACTCAGTCTAGTAAAATCAGTCTAGTACGCTTAGTCTAGTACACTCAGTATAGTACACTAAGTCTAGTACACTCAGTCTAGTACACTCAGTCTAGTACACTCAGTCTAGTTCACTCAGTCTAGTACAGTCAGTCTAGTAGACTCAGTCTAGTACACTCAGTCTAGTACACTCAGTCTAGTACACTCAGTCTAGTACACTCAGTAAAGTACACTCTGTCTAGTTCACTCAGTTTAGTAGATTCAGTCTAGTACACTCAGTCTAGTAGACTCAGGTTAGTACACTCAGTCTAGTACACTCAGTCTAGTCCACTCAGTCTAGTAGACTCAGTCTAGTACGCTAAGTCTAGTACACTCAGTATAGTACACTCAGTCTAGTACACTCAGTCTAGTACACTCAGTCTAGTACACTCAGTAAAGTACACTCAGTCTAGTTCACTCAGTCTAGTACAGTCAGTCTAGTAGACTCAGTCTAGTACACTCAGTCTAGTACACTCAGTCTAGTAGACTCAGTGTAGAACACTCAGTATTGTACACTCAGTCTAGTACAATCAGTCTAGTCCACTCAGTCTAGTACACTCAGTCTAGTACGCTTAGTCTAGTAGACTAAGTCTAGTACACTCAGTCTAGTCCACTCAGTCTAGTACACTCAGTCTAGTACTCTCTGTGTAGTGGACTCAGTCTAAAACACTCAGTCTAGTAGACTCAGTCTAGTTCACTCAGTCTAGTACAGTCAGTCTAGTAGACTCAGTTTAGTACACTCAGTGTAGTACACTCAGTATTGTACACTCAGTCTAGTACAATCAGTCTAGTCCGCTCAGTCTAGTACACTCAGTCTAGTACACTCAGTCTAGTACACTCAGTCTAGTACACTCAGTCTGGTCCGCTCAGTCTAGTAGACTCAGTCTAGTACACTCAGTCTAGTACACTCAGTAGAGTACACTCTGTCTAGTTCACTCAGTCTAGTACACTCAGTATAGTACACTCAGTCTAGTAGACTCAGTCTAGTACGCTAAGTCTAGTACACTCAGTATAGTACACTCAGTCTAGTACACTCAGTCTAGTACACTCAGTCTAGTACACTCAGTAAAGTACACTCAGTCTAGTTCACTCAGTCTAGTACAGTCAGTCTAGTAGACTCAGTCTAGTACACATAGTCTAGTTCACTCAGTCTAGTACACTCAGTATAGTACACTCAGTCTAGTACACTCAGTCAAGTACAATCAGTCTAGTACACTCAGTCTAGTACACTCAGTATAGTACACTCAGTCTAGTTCACTCAGTCTAGTACAGTCAGTCTAGTAGACTCAGTCTAGTACACTCAGTCTAGTACACTCAGTCTAGTACACTCAGTAAAGTACACTCTGTCTAGTTCACTCAGTTTAGTAGACTCAGTCTAGAACACTTAGTCTAGTACACTCAGTATAGTACACTCAGTCTAGTACACTCAGTCTAGTACACTCAGTCTAGTCCACTCAGTCTAGGAGACTCAGTCTAGTACACTCAGTCTAGTACACTCAGTCTAGTACACTCAGTCTAGTAAACTCAGTCTGGTACACTCAGTCTAGGACACTCAGTCTAGTACACTCAGTTTAGTACACTCAGTCTAGTATACTCAGTCTAGTAGACTAAATCTAGTACACTCAGTCTAGTCCACTAAGTCTAGTAGACTCAGTCTAGTACACTCTGTCTAGTTCACTCAGTCTAGTACACTCAGTATAGTACACTCAGTCTAGTACACTCAGTCTAGTACACTCAGTCTAGTACACTCAGTAAAGTACACTCTGTCTAGTTCACTCAGTCTAGTACACTCAGTATAGTACACTCAGTTTAGTACACTCAGTCTAGTACACTCAGTCTAGTAGACTCAGTCTAGTACACTCAGTCTAGTACACTCAGTCTAGTAGACTCAGTCTAGTATGCTTAGTCTAGTACACTCAGTATAGTACACTCAGTCTAGTACACTCAGTCTAGTACAGTCAGTCTAGTAGACTCAGTCTAGTCCACTCAGTCTAGTAAAATCAGTCTAGTACGCTTAGTCTAGTACACTCAGTATAGTACACTAAGTCTAGTACACTCAGTCTAGTACACTCAGTCTAGTACACTCAGTCTAGTTCACTCAGTCTAGTACAGTCAGTCTAGTACACTCAGTCTAGTACACTCAGTCTAGTACACTCAGTCTAGTACACTCAGTCTAGTACACTCAGTAAAGTACACTCTGTCTAGTTCACTCAGTTTAGTAGATTCAGTCTAGTACACTCAGTCTAGTAGACTCAGGTTAGTACACTCAGTCTAGTACACTCAGTCTAGTCCACTCAGTCTAGTAGACTCAGTCTAGTACGCTAAGTCTAGTACACTCAGTATAGTACACTCAGTCTAGTACACTCAGTCTAGTACACTCAGTCTAGTACACTCAGTAAAGTACACTCAGTCTAGTTCACTCAGTCTAGTACAGTCAGTCTAGTAGACTCAGTCTAGTACACTCAGTCTAGTACACTCAGTCTAGTAGACTCAGTGTAGAACACTCAGTATTGTACACTCAGTCTAGTACAATCAGTCTAGTCCACTCAGTCTAGTACACTCAGTCTAGTACGCTTAGTCTAGTAGACTAAGTCTAGTACACTCAGTCTAGTCCACTCAGTCTAGTACACTCAGTATAGTACACTCAGTCTAGTTCACTCAGTCTAGTACAGTCAGTCTAGTAGACTCAGTCTAGTACACTCAGTCTAGTACACTCAGTCTAGTACACTCAGTAAAGTACACTCTGTCTAGTTCACTCAGTTTAGTAGACTCAGTCTAGAACGCTTAGTCTAGTACACTCAGTATAGTACACTCAGTCTAGTACACTCAGTCTAGTACACTCAGTCTAGTCCACTCAGTCTAGGAGACTCAGTCTAGTACACTCAGTCTAGTACACTCAGTCTAGTACACTCAGTCTAGTAAACTCAGTCTGGTACACTCAGTCTAGGACACTCAGTCTAGTACACTCAGTTTAGTACACTCAGTCTAGTATACTCAGTCTAGTAGACTAAATCTAGTACACTCAGTCTAGTCCACTAAGTCTAGTAGACTCAGTCTAGTACACTCTGTCTAGTTCACTCAGTCTAGTACACTCAGTATAGTACACTCAGTCTAGTACACTCAGTCTAGTACACTCAGTCTAGTACACTCAGTAAAGTACACTCTGTCTAGTTCACTCAGTCTAGTACACTCAGTATAGTACACTCAGTTTAGTACACTCAGTCTAGTACACTCAGTCTAGTAGACTCAGTCTAGTACACTCAGTCTAGTACACTCAGTCTAGTAGACTGAGTCTAGTATGCTTAGTCTAGTACACTCAGTATAGTACACTCAGTCTAGTACACTCAGTCTAGTACAGTCAGTCTAGTAGACTCAGTCTAGTCCACTCAGTCTAGTAAAATCAGTCTAGTACGCTTAGTCTAGTACACTCAGTATAGTACACTAAGTCTAGTACACTCAGTCTAGTACACTCAGTCTAGTACACTCAGTAAAGTACACTCTGTCTAGTTCACTCAGTCTAGTACACTCAGTATAGTACACTCAGTTTAGTACACTCAGTCTAGTACACTCAGTCTAGTAGACTCAGTCTAGTACACTCAGTCTAGTACACTCAGTCTAGTAGACTCAGTCTAGTATGCTTAGTCTAGTACACTCAGTATAGTACACTCAGTCTAGTACACTCAGTCTAGTACAGTCAGTCTAGTAGACTCAGTCTAGTCCACTCAGTCTAGTAAAATCAGTCTAGTACGCTTAGTCTAGTACACTCAGTATAGTACACTAAGTCTAGTACACTCAGTCTAGTACACTCAGTATAGTATACTCAGTTTAGTACACTCAGTCTAGTACACTCAGTCTAGTAGACTCAGTCTAGTACACTCAGTCTAGTACACTCAGTCTAGTAGACTGAGTCTAGTATGCTTAGTCTAGTACACTCAGTATAGTACACTCAGTCTAGTACACTCAGTCTAGTACACTCAGTAAAGTACACTCAGTCTAGTTCACTCAGTCTAGTACAGTCAGTCTAGTAGACTCAGTCTAGTACACATAGTCTAGTTCACTCAGTCTAGTACACTCAGTATAGTACACTCAGTCTAGTACACTCAGTCAAGTACAATCAGTCTAGTACACTCAGTCTAGTACACACAGTATAGTACACTCAGTCTAGTTCACTCAGTCTAGTACAGTCAGTCTAGTAGACTCAGTCTAGTACACTCAGTCTAGTACACTCAGTCTAGTACACTCAGTAAAGTACACTCTGTCTAGTTCACTCAGTTTAGTAGACTCAGTCTAGAACACTTAGTCTAGTACACTCAGTATAGTACACTCAGTCTAGTACACTCAGTCTAGTACACTCAGTCTAGTCCACTCAGTCTAGGAGACTCAGTCTAGTACACTCAGTCTAGTACACTCAGTCTAGTACACTCAGTCTAGTAAACTCAGTCTGGTACACTCAGTCTAGGACACTCAGTCTAGTACACTCAGTTTAGTACACTCAGTCTAGTATACTCAGTCTAGTAGACTAAATCTAGTACACTCAGTCTAGTCCACTAAGTCTAGTAGACTCAGTCTAGTACACTCTGTCTAGTTCACTCAGTCTAGTACACTCAGTATAGTACACTCAGTCTAGTACACTCAGTCTAGTACACTCAGTCTAGTACACTCAGTAAAGTACACTCTGTCTAGTTCACTCAGTCTAGTACACTCAGTATAGTACACTCAGTTTAGTACACTCAGTCTAGTACACTCAGTCTAGTAGACTCAGTCTAGTACACTCAGTCTAGTACACTCAGTCTAGTAGACTCAGTCTAGTATGCTTAGTCTAGTACACTCAGTATAGTACACTCAGTCTAGTACACTCAGTCTAGTACAGTCAGTCTAGTAGACTCAGTCTAGTCCACTCAGTCTAGTAAAATCAGTCTAGTACGCTTAGTCTAGTACACTCAGTATAGTACACTAAGTCTAGTACACTCAGTCTAGTACACTCAGTCTAGTACACTCAGTCTAGTTCACTCAGTCTAGTACAGTCAGTCTAGTACACTCAGTCTAGTACACTCAGTCTAGTACACTCAGTCTAGTACACTCAGTCTAGTACACTCAGTAAAGTACACTCTGTCTAGTTCACTCAGTTTAGTAGATTCAGTCTAGTACACTCAGTCTAGTAGACTCAGGTTAGTACACTCAGTCTAGTACACTCAGTCTAGTCCACTCAGTCTAGTAGACTCAGTCTAGTACGCTAAGTCTAGTACACTCAGTATAGTACACTCAGTCTAGTACACTCAGTCTAGTACACTCAGTCTAGTACACTCAGTAAAGTACACTCAGTCTAGTTCACTCAGTCTAGTACAGTCAGTCTAGTAGACTCAGTCTAGTACACTCAGTCTAGTACACTCAGTCTAGTAGACTCAGTGTAGAACACTCAGTATTGTACACTCAGTCTAGTACAATCAGTCTAGTCCACTCAGTCTAGTACACTCAGTCTAGTACGCTTAGTCTAGTAGACTAAGTCTAGTACACTCAGTCTAGTCCACTCAGTCTAGTACACTCAGTATAGTACACTCAGTCTAGTTCACTCAGTCTAGTACAGTCAGTCTAGTAGACTCAGTCTAGTACACTCAGTCTAGTACACTCAGTCTAGTACACTCAGTAAAGTACACTCTGTCTAGTTCACTCAGTTTAGTAGACTCAGTCTAGAACGCTTAGTCTAGTACACTCAGTATAGTACACTCAGTCTAGTACACTCAGTCTAGTACACTCAGTCTAGTCCACTCAGTCTAGGAGACTCAGTCTAGTACACTCAGTCTAGTACACTCAGTCTAGTACACTCAGTCTAGTAAACTCAGTCTGGTACACTCAGTCTAGGACACTCAGTCTAGTACACTCAGTTTAGTACACTCAGTCTAGTATACTCAGTCTAGTAGACTAAATCTAGTACACTCAGTCTAGTCCACTAAGTCTAGTAGACTCAGTCTAGTACACTCTGTCTAGTTCACTCAGTCTAGTACACTCAGTATAGTACACTCAGTCTAGTACACTCAGTCTAGTACACTCAGTCTAGTACACTCAGTAAAGTACACTCTGTCTAGTTCACTCAGTCTAGTACACTCAGTATAGTACACTCAGTTTAGTACACTCAGTCTAGTACACTCAGTCTAGTAGACTCAGTCTAGTACACTCAGTCTAGTACACTCAGTCTAGTAGACTGAGTCTAGTATGCTTAGTCTAGTACACTCAGTATAGTACACTCAGTCTAGTACACTCAGTCTAGTACAGTCAGTCTAGTAGACTCAGTCTAGTCCACTCAGTCTAGTAAAATCAGTCTAGTACGCTTAGTCTAGTACACTCAGTATAGTACACTAAGTCTAGTACACTCAGTCTAGTACACTCAGTCTAGTACACTCAGTCTAGTTCACTCAGTCTAGTACAGTCAGTCTAGTAGACTCAGTCTAGTACACTCAGTCTAGTACACTCAGTCTAGTACACTCAGTCTAGTACACTCAGTAAAGTACACTCTGTCTAGTTCACTCAGTTTAGTAGATTCAGTCTAGTACACTCAGTCTAGTAGACTCAGGTTAGTACACTCAGTCTAGTACACTCAGTCTAGTCCACTCAGTCTAGTAGACTCAGTCTAGTACGCTAAGTCTAGTACACTCAGTATAGTACACTCAGTCTAGTACACTCAGTCTAGTACACTCAGTCTAGTACACTCAGTAAAGTACACTCAGTCTAGTTCACTCAGTCTAGTACAGTCAGTCTAGTAGACTCAGTCTAGTACACTCAGTCTAGTACACTCAGTCTAGTAGACTCAGTGTAGAACACTCAGTATTGTACACTCAGTCTAGTACAATCAGTCTAGTCCACTCAGTCTAGTACACTCAGTCTAGTACGCTTAGTCTAGTAGACTAAGTCTAGTACACTCAGTCTAGTCCACTCAGTCTAGTACACTCAGTCTAGTACTCTCTGTGTAGTAGACTCAGTCTAAAACACTCAGTCTAGTAGACTCAGTCTAGTTCACTCAGTCTAGTACAGTCAGTCTAGTAGACTCAGTTTAGTACACTCAGTGTAGTACACTCAGTATTGTACACTCAGTCTAGTACAATCAGTCTAGTCCGCTCAGTCTAGTACACTCAGTCTAGTGCACTCAGTCTAGTACACTCAGTCTAGTACACTCAGTCTGGTCCGCTCAGTCTAGTAGACTCAGTCTAGTACACTCAGTCTAGTACACTCAGTAGAGTACACTCTGTCTAGTTCACTCAGTCTAGTACACTCAGTATAGTACACTCAGTCTAGTAGACTCAGTCTAGTACGCTAAGTCTAGTACACTCAGTATAGTACACTCAGTCTAGTACACTCAGTCTAGTACACTCAGTCTAGTACACTCAGTAAAGTACACTCAGTCTAGTTCACTCAGTCTAGTACAGTCAGTCTAGTAGACTCAGTCTAGTACACTCAGTCTAGTTCACTCAGTCTAGTACACTCAGTATAGTACACTCAGTCTAGTACACTCAGTCAAGTACAATCAGTCTAGTACACTCAGTAAAGTACACTAAGTCTAGTTCACTCAGTCTAGTACACTCAGTATAGTACACTCAGTTTAGTACACTCAGTCTAGTACACTCAGTCTAGTAGACTGAGTCTAGTACACTCAGTCTAGTCCATTCAGTCTAGTAGACTCCGTCTAGTACGCTTAGTCTAGTACACTCAGTATAGTACACTCAGTCTAGTACAGTCAGTCTAGTACAGTCAGTCTAGTCCACTCAGTCTAGTAGACGCAGTCTAGTACGCTTAGTCTAGTACACTCAGTATAGTACACTCAGTCTAGTTCACTCAGTCTAGTACAGTCAGTCTAGTAGACTCAGTCTAGTACACTCAGTCTAGTACACTCAGTCTAGTACACTGAGTTAAGTAGACTCTGTCTAGTTCACTCAGTTTAGTAGACTCAGTCTAGTAACTCTGTCTAGTTCACTCAGTCTAGTACACTCAGTATAGTACACTCAGTCTAGTACACTCAGTCTAGTACACTCAGTCTAGTACACTCAGTAAAGTACACTCTGTCTAGTTCACTCAGTTTAGTAGATTCAGTCTAGTACACTCAGTCTAGTAGACTCAGGTTAGTACACTCAGTCTAGTACACTCAGTCTAGTCCACTCAGTCTAGTAGACTCAGTCTAGTACGCTAAGTCTAGTACACTCAGTATAGTACACTCAGTCTAGTACACTCAGTCTAGTACACTCAGTCTAGTACACTCAGTAAAGTACACTCAGTCTAGTTCACTCAGTCTAGTACAGTCAGTCTAGTAGACTCAGTCTAGTACACTCAGTCTAGTACACTCAGTCTAGTAGACTCAGTGTAGAACACTCAGTATTGTACACTCAGTCTAGTACAATCAGTCTAGTCCACTCAGTCTAGTACACTCAGTCTAGTACGCTTAGTCTAGTAGACTAAGTCTAGTACACTCAGTCTAGTCCACTCAGTCTAGTACACTCAGTCTAGTACTCTCTGTGTAGTAGACTCAGTCTAAAACACTCAGTCTAGTAGACTCAGTCTAGTTCACTCAGTCTAGTACAGTCAGTCTAGTAGACTCAGTTTAGTACACTCAGTGTAGTACACTCAGTATTGTACACTCAGTCTAGTACAATCAGTCTAGTCCGCTCAGTCTAGTACACTCAGTCTAGTGCACTCAGTCTAGTACACTCAGTCTAGTACACTCAGTCTGGTCCGCTCAGTCTAGTAGACTCAGTCTAGTACACTCAGTCTAGTACACTCAGTAGAGTACACTCTGTCTAGTTCACTCAGTCTAGTACACTCAGTATAGTACACTCAGTCTAGTAGACTCAGTCTAGTACGCTAAGTCTAGTACACTCAGTATAGTACACTCAGTCTAGTACACTCAGTCTAGTACACTCAGTCTAGTACACTCAGTAAAGTACACTCAGTCTAGTTCACTCAGTCTAGTACAGTCAGTCTAGTAGACTCAGTCTAGTACACTCAGTCTAGTTCACTCAGTCTAGTACACTCAGTATAGTACACTCAGTCTAGTACACTCAGTCAAGTACAATCAGTCTAGTACACTCAGTAAAGTACACTAAGTCTAGTTCACTCAGTCTAGTACACTCAGTATAGTACACTCAGTTTAGTACACTCAGTCTAGTACACTCAGTCTAGTAGACTGAGTCTAGTACACTCAGTCTAGTCCATTCAGTCTAGTAGACTCCGTCTAGTACGCTTAGTCTAGTACACTCAGTATAGTACACTCAGTCTAGTACAGTCAGTCTAGTACAGTCAGTCTAGTCCACTCAGTCTAGTAGACGCAGTCTAGTACGCTTAGTCTAGTACACTCAGTATAGTACACTCAGTCTAGTTCACTCAGTCTAGTACAGTCAGTCTAGTAGACTCAGTCTAGTACACTCAGTCTAGTACACTCAGTCTAGTACACTGAGTTAAGTAGACTCTGTCTAGTTCACTCAGTTTAGTAGACTCAGTCTAGTAACTCTGTCTAGTTCACTCAGTCTAGTACACTCAGTATAGTACACTCAGTCTAGTACACTCAGTCTAGTACACTCAGTCTAGTACACTCAGTAAAGTACACTCTGTCTAGTTCACTCAGTCTAGTACACTCAGTATAGTACACTCAGTTTAGTACACTCAGGCTAGTACACTCAGTCTAGTAGACTCAGTCTAGTACACTCAGTCTAGTCCTCTCAGTCTAGTAGACTCAGTCTAGTACGCTTAGTCTAGTACACTCAGTATAGTACACTCAGTCTAGTACACTCAGTCTAGTACAGTCAGTCTAGTAGACTCAGTCTAGTCCACTCAGTCTAGTAGACTCAGTCTAGTACGCTTAGTCTAGTACACTCAGTGTAGTACACTCAGTCTAGTACACTCAGTCTAGTACACTCAGTCTAGTTCACTCAGTCTAGTACAGTCAGTCTAATAGACTCAGTCTAGTACACTCAGTCTAGTACACTCAGTCTAGTACACTCAGTAAAGTACACTCTGTATAGTTCACTCAGTTTAGTAGACTCAGTCTAGTACGCTTAGTCTAGTACACTCAGTATAGTACACTCAGTCTAGTACACTCAGTCTAGTACACTCAGTCTAGTCCACTCAGTCTAGGAGACTCAGTCTAGTACACTCAGTCTAGTACACTCAGTCTAGTACACTCAGTCTAGTACACTCAGTCAAGTACAATCAGTCTAGTACACTCAGTAAAGTACACTGTGTCTAGTTCACTCAGTCTAGTACACTCAGTATGGTACACTCAGTTTAGTACACTCAGTCTAGTACACTCAGTCTAGTAGACTGAGTCTAGTACACTCAGTCTAGTCCATTCAGTCTAGTAGACTCCGTCTAGTACAGTTAGTCTAGTACACTCAGTATAGTACACTCAGTCTAGTACAGTCAGTCTAGTACAGTCAGTCTAGTCCACTCAGTCTAGTAGACGCAGTCTAGTACGCTTAGTCTAGTACACTCAGTATAGTACACTCAGTCTAGTATACTCAGTCTAGTACACTCAGTCTAGTACACTCAGTCTAGTTCACTCAGTCTAGTACCGTCAGTCTAGTAGACTCAGTGTAGTACACTCTGTCTAGTTCACTCAGTTTAGTACACTCAGTCTAGTACACTCAATAAAGTACACTCGGTCTAGTTCACTCAGTCTAGTACACTCAGTATAGTACACTCAGTCTAGTAGACTCAGTCTAGTAACTCTGTCTAGTTCACTCAGTCTAGTACACTCAGTATAGTACACTCAGTTTAGTACACTCAGTCTAGTACACTCAGTATAGTACACTCAGTCTAGTACACTCAGTCTAGTAGAATCAGTCTAGTACGCTTAGTCTAGTACACTCAGTATAGTACACTAAGTCTAGTACACTCAGTCTAGTACACTCAGTCTAGTACACTCAGTCTAGTTCACTCAGTCTAGTACAGTCAGTCTAGTAGACTCAGTCTAGTACACTCAGTCTAGTACACTCAGTCTAGTACACTCAGTCTAGTACACTCAGTAAAGTACACTCTGTCTAGTTCACTCAGTTTAGTAGATTCAGTCTAGTACACTCAGTCTAGTAGACTCAGGTTAGTACACTCAGTCTAGTACACTCAGTCTAGTCCACTCAGTCTAGTAGACTCAGTCTAGTACGCTAAGTCTAGTACACTCAGTATAGTACACTCAGTCTAGTACACTCAGTCTAGTACACTCAGCCTAGTACACTCAGTAAAGTACACTCAGTCTAGTTCACTCAGTCTAGTACAGTCAGTCTAGTAGACTCAGTCTAGTACACTCAGTCTAGTACACTCAGTCTAGTAGACTCAGTGTAGAACACTCAGTATTGTACACTCAGTCTAGTACAATCAGTCTAGTCCACTCAGTCTAGTACACTCAGTCTAGTACGCTTAGTCTAGTAGACTCAGTCTAGTACACTCAGTCTAGTCCACTCAGTCTAGTACACTCAGTCTAGTACTCTCTGTGTAGTAGACTCAGTCTAAAACACTCAGTCTAGTAAACTCAGTCTAGTTCACTCAGTCTAGTACAGTCAGTCTAGTAGACTCAGTTTAGTACACTCAGTGTAGTACACTCAGTATTGTACACTCAGTCTAGTACACTCAGTCTAGTACACTCAGTAAAGTACACTCAGTCTAGTTCACTCAGTCTAGTACAGTCAGTCTAGTAGACTCAGTCTAGTACACTCAGTCTAGTACACTCAGTCTAGTAGACTCAGTGTAGAACACTCAGTATTGTACACTCAGTCTAGTACAATCAGTCTAGTCCACTCAGTCTAGTACACTCAGTCTAGTACGCTTAGTCTAGTAGACTAAGTCTAGTACACTCAGTCTAGTCCACTCAGTCTAGTACACTCAGTCTAGTACTCTCTGTGTAGTAGACTCAGTCTAAAACACTCAGTCTAGTAGACTCAGTCTAGTTCACTCAGTCTAGTACAGTCAGTCTAGTAGACTCAGTTTAGTACACTCAGTGTAGTACACTCAGTATTGTACACTCAGTCTAGTACAATCAGTCTAGTCCGCTCAGTCTAGTACACTCAGTCTAGTACACTCAGTCTAGTACACTCAGTCTAGTACACTCAGTCTGGTCCGCTCAGTCTAGTAGACTCAGTCTAGTACACTCAGTCTAGTACACTCAGTAGAGTACACTCTGTCTAGTTCACTCAGTCTAGTACACTCAGTATAGTACACTCAGTCTAGTAGACTCAGTCTAGTACGCTAAGTCTAGTACACTCAGTATAGTACACTCAGTCTAGTACACTCAGTCTAGTACACTCAGTCTAGTACACTCAGTAAAGTACACTCAGTCTAGTTCACTCAGTCTAGTACAGTCAGTCTAGTAGACTCAGTCTAGTACACTCAGTCTAGTTCACTCAGTCTAGTACACTCAGTATAGTACACTCAGTCTAGTACACTCAGTCAAGTACAATCAGTCTAGTACACTCAGTAAAGTACACTGTGTCTAGTTCACTCAGTCTAGTACACTCAGTATAGTACACTCAGTTTAGTACACTCAGTCTAGTACACTCAGTCTAGTAGACTGAGTCTAGTACACTCAGTCTAGTCCATTCAGTCTAGTAGACTCCGTCTAGTACGCTTAGTCTAGTACACTCAGTATAGTACACTCAGTCTAGTACAGTCAGTCTAGTACAGTCAGTCTAGTCCACTCAGTCTAGTAGACGCAGTCTAGTACGCTTAGTCTAGTACACTCAGTATAGTACACTCAGTCTAGTTCACTCAGTCTAGTACAGTCAGTCTAGTAGACTCAGTCTAGTACACTCAGTCTAGTACACTCAGTCTAGTACACTGAGTTAAGTACACTCTGTCTAGTTCACTCAGTTTAGTAGACTCAGTCTAGTAACTCTGTCTAGTTCACTCAGTCTAGTACACTCAGTATAGTACACTCAGTCTAGTACACTCAGTCTAGTACACTCAGTCTAGTACACTCAGTAAAGTACACTCTGTCTAGTTCACTCAGTCTAGTACACTCAGTATAGTACACTCAGTTTAGTACACTCAGGCTAGTACACTCAGTCTAGTAGACTCAGTCTAGTACACTCAGTCTAGTCCTCTCAGTCTAGTAGACTCAGTCTAGTACGCTTAGTCTAGTACACTCAGTATAGTACACTCAGTCTAGTACACTCAGTCTAGTACAGTCAGTCTAGTAGACTCA